>NW_027590738.1:187500-189807 GCF_964213995.1 Mustelus asterias
AGAATGACAGACAGAGAGTGACAGAGAGAGAAAGAGACGCAAAGAGAGAGAGAGAGACAGGGAGAGAGACAGAGAGAGAGAAACAGAGACAGAGAGAGAGACAGGGAGAGAGACAGGGAGAGAGACAGGGAGAGAGACAGGGAGAGAGACAGGGAGAGAGACAGGGAGAGAGACAGGGAGAGAGACAGGGAGAGACAGAGACAGAGAGAGACAAAGACGGAGAGAGACAGAGAGAGAGGGAGACAGAGAGAGAGGGAGACACAGAGAGAGGGAGACACAGAGAGAGGGAGACACAGAGGGAGGGAGACACAGAGAGAGGGAGACACAGAGAGAGGGAGACACAGAGAGAGGGAGACACAGAGAGAGGGAGACACAGAGAGAGGGAGACACAGAGAGAGGGAGACACAGAGAGGAAGGCACAGAGAGAGGGAGACACAGAGAGAGGGAGACACAGAGAGAGGGAGACACAGAGGGAGGGAGACACAGAGAGGGAGACACAGAGAGAAGGAGACACAGAGAGAGGGAGACACAGAGGGAGGGAGACACAGTGAGAGGGAGACAGAGACAGAGGGACAGAGAGAGAGAGAGAGAAAGAGAGGGACAGACCAAGAGAGAGACAGAGAGAGAGACAGAGACACAGAGAGAGGTAGAGAGAGAGAGAGGGAGACAGACAGAGAGACACAGAGAGGGAGACAGAGATAGAGCGCGACAGAGACAGAGTGACAGAGAGAGAGAGAGAGAGACAGAGAGAGAGAGAGAGAGACAGAGAGAGAGAGAGAGAGACAGAGAGAGAGGGAGAGAGACAGACAGAGAAAGAGAGAGGGACAGAGAGAGACACAGTGAGAGAGAGAGACACACAGTGAGAGAGGGAGAGAGACAGAGACAGAGAGAGAGATAGACAGAGAGAGACAGAGATGCAAAGAGAGAGAGACAGAGACAGAGACAGAGAGAGAGACAGACAGAGACAGACAGAGAAAGACAGAGAAAGACAGAGAGAAACAGAGAGAGACAGAGGCTCAAAGAGAGAGAGACAGAGCGAGAGGGGGCCAGAAAGAGAGAGAGAAACAGAGAGACAGAGAGAGAGAGGGACAGAGACAGAGACAAAGACGGAGAGAGACAAAGACGGAGAGAGACAGAGAGAGACAAAGACGGAGAGAGACAGAGAGAGAGGGAGACAGAGAGAGGGGGAGACAGAGAGGGAGGGAGACAGAGAGGGAGGGAGACAGAGAGGGAGGGAGACACAGAGGGAGGGAGACACAGAGGGAGGGAGACACAGAGGGAGGGAGACACAGAGGGAGGGAGACACAGAGGGAGGGAGACAGAGAGGGAGGGAGACACAGAGGGAGGGAGACACAGAGGGAGGGAGACGCAGAGGGAGGGAGACGCAGAGGGAGGGAGACGCAGAGGGAGGGAGACGCAGAGGGAGGGAGACACAAAGGGAGGGAGACACAGAGGGAGGGAGACACAGAGGGAGGGAGACAGAGAGGGAGGGAGACACAGAGGGAGGGAGACAGAGAGGGAGGGAGACACAGAGGGAGGGAGACAGAGAGGGAGGGAGACAGAGACAGAGGGACAGACCAAGAGAGAGACAGAGAGAGAGACAGAGACACAGAGAGAGGGAGAGAGAGAGAGACAAAGACAGAGACAGAGAGAGAGACAGAGAATGACAGACAGAGAGAGACAGAGAGAGACCGAGACAGAGAGAGACAGAGACGCAAAGAGAGAGAGAGAGAGACAGAGAGAGACCGAGACGGAGAGAGACAGAGGCGCAAAGAGAGAGAGAGAGAGAGACAGAGCGAGAGGGAGCATGAAAGAGAGAGAGAAACAGAGACAGAGAGAGAGACGGACAGACCAAGAGAGAGACAGAGAGAGAGAGAGGGAGAGACAGAGAGTGAGACAGAGACACAGAATGAGTCAGAGAGAGAGACAGAGACAGAGAGAGGGAGAGAGACAGAGAGAGAGAGACAGAGACAGAGAGGGACAGAGAGAGAGAGAGAGAGAGGGGGACAGACCAAGAGAGAGACAGAGAGAGAGAGGGACAGAGAGAGAGGGGGAGAGACCAAGAGAGAGACAGAGAGAGAGAGGGACAGAGAGAGAGAGAGACAGAGAGGGGGACAGACCAAGAGAGAGACAGAGACAGAGACACAGAGAGAGTCAGAGTCAGAGAGAGAGTCAGAGAGATTCAGGAAGCGAAACAGAGACAGGGACAGAGAGAGACAGAGATAGAGAGAGAGAGACAGAGACAGAGAGAGACAAAGACGGAGAGAGACAGAGAGAGACAAAGACGGAGAGAGACAGAGAGAGACA
>NW_027590739.1:0-50000 GCF_964213995.1 Mustelus asterias
GGCACAGATTGTAATAACTGAGAGAGGTTTAGGGCAGAGATTACTGATACAAGGCCCAGATTGTAATAACTGAGAGAGGTTTCAGGCAGAGATTACTGATACAAAGGCCAGATTGTAATAATTGAGAAAGGTTTATGGCAGAGATTACTGATACAAAGCCCAGATTGAAATAACTGAGGGAGATTTAGGGCAGAGGTTACTGATACAAGGCCCTGATTGTAATAACTGAGAGAGGTTTCGGGCAGAGATTACTGATACAAGGCCCAGATTGTAATAACTGAGAGAGGTTTCAGGCAGAGATTACTGATACAAAGGCCAGATTGTAATAATTGAGAAAGGTTTATGGCAGAGATTACTGATACAAAGCCCAGATTGAAATAACTGAGGGAGATTTAGGGCAGAGGTTACTGATACAAGGCCCAGATTGTAATAACTGAGAGAGGTTTCGGGCAGAGTTTACTGATACATGATCCGGCAGGATTTACTGTTTGATAATCCAGCTGTTTGGCCCCGTTATGAGCACACCTTCCATGGCCATCAAGTCCGGAAGTCGGCCTTGAACCCTTGAAGAATGAGAGGCGATCCCATTGAAACAGACTTAAAATTCTTACAGGGTGTGACAGGGTGGATGTAGATTGGATGTTTTCCCTGGCTGGTGAGACTAGAACCAGGGGACACAATCTCAGAATCAGGGGCAGACCATTGAAGACTGAGATGAGGAGGAATTTCTTCACTCAGAGGGTGGTGAATCTTTGGGATTTTCTATTCCAGGGGGATGTGGAAGCCCAATCATTCAGCATGTTCAAGAGGCAAATCGATTGTGTGAAATAAAATAGGAATCTGTGTGTGTGTGTGTTTGTGTGTGTGTGTTTGTGTGTGTGTGTGTGTGTTTATGTGTTTGTGTTTGCGTGTGTGTCTGTTTGTGTGTGTGTCTGTTTGTGTGTGTGTGTGCATGCATGTGTGTGTGTTTGTGTGTATGTTTGTGTGTGTGCGTGGACATGTTTCCGTGTGTGTTTATTACTGTGTGCGTCTGAGTGTTACTGGGTGAGAATATCTGTTTCTGTGTGTTTTCATAGAATCCTAGACTCCTACAGTGCAGAAGGAGGCCATTTGGCCCATTGAGTCTGTACCGACCACAATCCCACTCAGGCCCTATCCCCATTACCCCATGCATTTACCCGAGCTAGTCTCCCTGACGCGGAGGGACAATTTAGCACGGCCAATGCACCCTAATCAGACGTCTTTCAGACTGTGGGAGGAAACCGGAGCACCCGGAGGAAACCCACGCAGACACGGGGAGAACGTGCAAACTCCGCACAGACAGTGACCCAAGGTGGGAACCGAACCCGAGTCCCTGGCACTGTGAGGCAGCAGTGCTAACTGTGTGTTTCTGTGTGTGTGTTTATTGTGTTTGTGTGTGTGATTTGTGTGTGTTTTATGTGTGTTTGTTGTGTGTGTGCGTGTTTTGTGTGTGTGTTTTATGTGTGTTTGTGTGTGCGTGCTTTGTGTGTGTGCGTGTTTTGTGTGTGTTGGTGTGTGCGTGTTTTGTGTGCGTACGTGCACCATGATCTGTTTGAATGCTGGCGCAGGATCGATGGGCCAAATGGCCTACACCTGCTCCTATTTTCCTTTGAGATTTAAATACATTGACACACATGCACGCTGACACACACACACAGAACGATATACACAGTGTTGACGTATTTATTGACCACTTAATGTGACTGAATGCTACACATCCCAGTTTACCAAAGACACACAATATTCAGCAGCATTGTAAACAGCGCAGCTGGAAACATCAAATTGGGGATTTGGTTTGAAAAAGGGTCAAAGCCTCTCTTGCTAAAGGCTGTTTGTCTATATTGTGCTGACAGTGATACACTGCCATCCTCTGCTGCCTGCTGGACATTGCTCCAGCCGCAGAGAGAGTGAAGAACATCAGAAACTCACTGGGAGAGAATGCAGCTTCACACAGTATCCATCCAAAATGACAGGAGCATCAGCACACACACAAGCTCCATGTGGAGACTGAGAGGGACTCAGTGTGGAACACAAACCTTCACACTAAACCTGGAAGGACATTGATAAAGAGTTTAAAACAAAACTTCAGCAAATGTTTTGAAACATTTTGGTCCGTGGAAAAGTGCAGTGTGTAAAAAGCTGAAGATGTTTCCATTTCACATCTTCCTGCTTTGGGGAAATGGGAGTTATCTTTGCATTTACAAGGATATGGGGAGGGAGGTGTTTGAATGGACATTCAGCTTTTTGGGTGATTAAAGTGGTAACTTTGTTTCCAGAAGCTCTTTACAGTGATTGTCCCGAGAGATTGTATTGTTTCAGTGATGTCGACGTCTCCAATACTTCAGACAGAGGAAGGAAGCAATTTACAAAAGGAAAGATTGGGGGAATCACTACATTGAAGGTGTGAGGCCTCATCACTCTCTGTCTGGTTTTGTTCTGAAATCTTTACATTTTTAAACACTGAAACCTCTTGCCCTTGTTGGGAATATCACTGCGGTTTGAGAAAAGCAAACACTGATCCCACACTAAACACCCCCCCCCCCCCCCCGCCCCCCAACTCAGGACTGAGCAGAGAGTGTGAAATGTGACTGGTGTCAGAGTGGATTGTCAAACAGAAGGGATTTGAAAAATCTCTAAATGATTCATTGATTAAAAACTCTAACATTAATGTCCCGCATCATAAACATCTGCTTCTTTATTGTATCTTTCTTTTACAGATCAAGTGATGGGTTGAATTTTGGACGGTGTAGATTTCCCTCAGCTGATTATTAAGCTTTCTGATTGACACAAATACAATATCTGCTGTCGGTGACTCCAACAGTGAAATTCTCTCAGTTTATCATTCTGAATCTGTCACTGAGACAATTGTGGGCGGTAGTTCAGTTTTCAGTGTGAAATGTAGAAGGTAACTTTTGTTGTAATGTAATTGTAGTTAATAGTTTTCCTGTAGTTTAAATCTCAGGTATAAATTAATAACTTTTCTCGTTCCTGATTCACAATTGTTCATTTCCCGTGATGTTGAGCTCTGGTTTTCTCTTTCTGGTGTCTGGTACAGCTGTACAGATATTGGGCAGCTCAGAGCGGCGGGGGGGGGGGGGGGTGGTTCTGATCTCATTGTGAAGCTCAAAGGTCAGATTCAATTTTGTTAACTTTAAAATCAATTTTCCTGTCAAATATTCTCTGAATTTTTAAATAAATATTGAATGGAAAATTAAATCTGACTTTGCCAAACTCTCTTTCTGTATTTCTCTGAACGGTGATAAGATTCCACCCTGGGGTTGTTTTCCGTGGAGCAGAGGAGGCTGAGGGGGAACATGATGGAGATGGATAAGATTATGAGAGACATCGATAGAGTAGACGGGAAGAAAGCTTTCCCCTTGCTGGTGGGATCAATGACCGGGGGTATAGATTTAGGGTAAGGGGCAGGAGGTTTACAGGGGATGTGAGGAAAACCTTTTTCACCCAGAGGGTGGTGGGAGTCTGGAACTCTCTGCCTGAAAGGGTGGTGGAGGCAGAGACCCTCAGAACGTTTAAGAAGTGCTTAGCTATGCATTTGCAATGCCAAGGCTTACCAGGCCGTGAGCCAAGTTGGGTGATTTGTCTTTGACCGGCACAGATGCAATGGGCCGAAGGGCCTTTTCTGTTCTCTAGACCTCCATTGCTAAAACACAACCTCACTGACCCAGCTTCTGGTCATCCATCCAAATCTCTCCCTCCACAGCTCGGGGACAAATCCTGCCGCGCAATCTTCCTTTGAAGTGGCTTTGGACATTTCATTCTCCGTGAGGACTTGTCCGGACAGTGGTTGCTGTTGTTGTGTTTGTCTCAGTGTCAGCTCAGAAACATGGACAACATGTGAGAAATGGCCGTCTCCCAGTGAGTGTGAGGACAGGGCAGGCTTTGAGCGAGGCCTGGGCCGCTCCCTGAAGGACACAGGGCCACCATTGTGCTTTTTGCTGACAAACAGAAAGCTTTCACCCCTCTCTCTCTCTCTCTCGTGTCTCATCTCACTCACATTCTGCCCCTTCCATTCACTCTGTGCTGCTTTCTGGAGGAGGCTGCCAGCTTTATCCGCCACAGAGCATCTGCCAACAAGAACATCAGATGAAACTTTCCATTCCCCACGTCCCTCTTTCCTCTCTGCTCCTCGCTGTCTTTCCGGGGGAAATGGGATGGGAAGCTGATGGGAAAAGATTTGCAGGGCTCCAGGGACAAGGTGGAGCAGTGGGACTGGCTCGATTGCTCTAGCAGAGAGTCGACACCAGCTGAATGGGCTGAATGGCCTCCTTCATTCTGTGGCTATTCTATGGTTGACACACAATAGATAGTCAAAATCTTTTCCCAAAGGTAGGGGAGTCTAAAACTCGAGGGCATGGGTTTAAGGTGAGAGGGGAGAGATACAAAAGTGTCCAGAGGGGCAATCTTTTCACACAGAGAGTGATGAGCGTCTGGAACAAGCTGCCAGAGGTAGTAGTAGAGATGGACACAATTTTAGCTTTTAAAAAGCATTTAGACAGTTACATGGGTAAGATAGATGTAGAGGGATATGGGCCAAATGTGGAGAATTGGGACCAGCTTAGGGGTTAAAAGAAAAAGGGCAGCATGACAAGTTGGGCCAAAGGGCCTGTTTCCATGCTGTAAACATCTATGACACTATGACAACTTGTCATTTGGGTCTCAACTTCAAGTTTCTAGGTGTCCAGATCACCAACAACTTGTCCTGGTCCCCCCATGCCGACACTATAATTGAGAAAGCCCACCAACACGTCTACTTTCTCAGGAGGCTAAGGAAATTTGGCATGTCAGCTACGACTCTCACCAACTTCTACAGATGCACCATAGAAAGCATTCTTTCTGTATCACAGCTTGGTATGGTTTCTGCTCTGTCCAAGACTGCAAGAAATTACAAAAGGTCGTGAATGTAGCCCCGTCCATCACGCAGACTAGCCTCCCATTCATTGACTCTGTCTACACTTCCCGCGGCCTTAGAAAAGCAGCCAGCATAATTAAGGACCTCATGCACACATTCTCTCTTCCACCTTCTTCCGTCAGGAAAAAGATACAAAGTCTGAGATCACGTACCAACCGACTCAAGAACTTCCCTGCTGCCCTCAGACTTTTGAATGGACCTGCTACATATTAGATTTATCTCTCTCTACACCCTACCTATGACTGCAACACTACATTCTGCACCCTCTCTTTTACTTCTCCCCGATGTACTCTATGAACGGTATGTTTTGTCTGTACAGCATACAAGAAACAATACTTTTCACTGTATCCCAATACATGCGACAATAATAAATCAAATCAAATCAAAATCCTCCCAATTCTTTCCTCCACGATAGGTCGCAGCATTTAAAGAACACGCCCAGGGCCCAGTGCTGAGTCTGAGGGTATCTGACTACAGTAAGGTGAGTGATACAGGAGGGTCTCACTGTCTGAGGGAGGTCAGTCTTAGCCGGGGGTGCGTGAGTGACCCAGGTTAATCTGACACTCCAGGGACAGTTGGAATGGAGCTTTCCCCCGGGCTGTCCCCTCCCCGTGTCTGCGTGGGTTTCCTCCGGGTGCTCCGGTTTCCTCCCACAGTCTGAAAGATGTGCTGGTTAGGGTGCATTGGCCGTGCTAAATTCTCCCTCAGTGTAACCCGAACAGGCGCCGGAGTGTGGGCGACTAGGGGATTCTCACAGTAACTTCATTGTAGTGTTAATGTAAGCCTCCTTCTGAGACTAATAAATAAACTGAAACTGAAGGTCAAGGTGCTGCTGTGACAATGCACTCTTGTTTAAACACTCTGCAATGCTGAGACTGGGAGAAGTGACCAACAGGGGGCAGCATTGCAGCTTCTGTCCCCCTATTGAAACTGGGATTGTTGCTCCATCTGCTGCACAATCCCAACCCCATCCACTGGGGGCAACCTGGACAATGGCTGCAGACAGACCTCACTGCGCATGCGCAGTAATGACACCCACCGCCGGCGGCCATTTTGCGTTGCCAAGGGAGACGGCCAGCGGCCATATTCCGTTGCCAAGGGAGACGGCGGCGGCGACCATCTTGCGTTGCCGGGGAGACGGCATCAATGCGGCGGCGTCCCGCGCGCTGACCTCTGGGAGCATTCCCGTCCTGCACATGCGCACAGGCCGCCCCGCCCCCTCGACAGACCCCCTGTTGTCCCGCCAACGAGCAGAGGCCGGGCCGGAGTGGGCAAGAGGTGACACTGGGAGGAGCAGCACCCGGGAGTGTTACAGCGACGCCTGGTGGCCAGGAAGGGCAATAGCAGCAGCACACTCTCTGCCCAAAGGCTTCCCCAGTTCAGCTGCTCAGAGACACTGGGAATGTCTTCAAGTGGAAACTTCAGCTTCTCACATTCACCGCCTGTGTTCAGTCATTGTTTCCTAGACAACCTCTGTAGTCACATCACTAACAACTTGTTCACATTGAAGGCCATGGCAATCTGGACCATTCGGCTTCAAAGCCATTGAGCTTTGAAACTTCAATTGAAATGTTGGAGATGAGAGTTTATCGATGCAAGTCATGTTGCATGTGGAACGCTCATGATGCCACAATTAGAGCGGTGCAGACATCTCACAGGGTTGTGTGACTGGAGGAGATGTCAGAGACGGGGTGGTTAAATATAGAGGGACAGGGTCTGAAGCTACGTTTTGGGTAAAAGATGGCAGTGATGTTGTGACATTAATTTAGCTTCAGATAGTTGCTGGGGAGGGGGATAGAGAGGTTGGGGAGTGATGTTTGTATTGGGGCAATCTCTCTCTCTCTCATCATGTATATATATGAATCCATCTCTCACTCTCTATCTCTCTTTACCCATTGTGTCCAGAGTCTTGTGAAGGCGCAGACCGGCGGAGAGGGGGGCTGTGGACGCCGGGGTGACCAGAATCGGGGACGTGCTCGATGAGAGAGGGGCGGGCTGGATGAGTCCCCGCGTGCTGGCTGAGCGCGCGGGGACGTCCGTCTGGCGCGCGGCCAAAGCCATCCTAGACCTTAGGACGGTCGTGCTCGGCCCCGAAACTGCACGCAAACATGAGACGGCGCAGGCGTGCGGTGGGATCCCGCCCGAGCGTTCCCCTGTTCGGGCGGAATTCCACATTGGCCCAAAGCCTCAGCCCCCTCCCCTGGGTGAGGTGCCCCACAGCCTGAGCCGCCTCGCGGAAATGCCCTCCGTGCCTTTTTCTACCGCGCGGAGGCGTTTCCTGTGCGGGCTGCTGCTGCACACCCTCCACTACCGCCTCCTCGCCTGTCGCCCGGATACACCTTGGCGGGCCTTGTTGCCGCCGGGCGGCGGAGGTCCCCACTGGAGGTCCCTCTACGGAGGGATCTCCCCCAATTACGTCGGGGACCTGGGGTGGAGGGTGATGCATGCAGCAGTTCCGCACAACCGTAGGATTCACTGGTTCACGGGCTCCGAAGACTGCCCTTTCTGTGGCCTTGTGGAGTCCGTGGACCATGTCTATGTTGAGTGTCTTAGGCTGCACTCCCTTTATGTTTTTCTAAAGATCCTTTTATTGATGTTTTGTTTGCACTTCAGTCCCACGCTCCTGATCTACGGACACCCGGTGCGGAGAGGGGAGGGTCGGGATGGCGACCTCCTCGTGAACCTGCTCCTGGGCCTGGCGAAACGCGCCATTTACCAGTCCAGGCTGCGGGCGATCGAGGGGGCCGTCCATCCTGACTGTCTTCCCCTCTACCGCGGCTACGTTCGCGGCCAGGTGTCCCTGGAGAGGGAGCATGCGGTGTCCACGGGCGAGGTTGACGCTTTCCGCGCCCGCTGGGCACCGCAGGGGTTGGGGTGCATTATTGACCCTAATAATCACATTTTAATTTGATGTTTTTAAGTTTCCTTTGCATTTTGATTTCTGTTCGGGCTGTTCCCCCTCCTTTTTGGGGAGCTGCCCCTTTTACTTTGTCCTGATTTAATTTGAGTTTGTTTACTTGGTTTGACCTAAAAAGAGGTCTCTCTGAATGAAGATTGAGCTTCAGACGGCCTGAAACTTGCCTCCTCTGGGGCAGCGCCTGCACTTTGTTTCCGGGGTGGGGTGAGTTCACGTTCGCCCGAGTAGCGGGGGGCCCCGGGTCGGAGCCGGGCGGAAACTGTGGGTTTGTTTTCTTTTCTTTTTTTGTGAGTACCTTTATTTTTTTTTTCTCGTTTTTGCTCACGGAGACGCCCGGTTTTTGTTTTTGTTTTGTTTGGTTTGTTTGTTTTTCGCTCCCTGCGGGGAGGAAGGAGGGAGGTGAGCTGCTGCCTGCCTTGCCCGGCCTGCCTGTTGCCTGCCTGCCGTCTGGCCTGCTTACCTGCCTGCCTGCCGTCTGGCCTGCTTACCTGCCTGCCTGCCGTCTGGCCTGCTTACCTGCCTGCCTGCCATCTGGCCTGCTTACCTGCCTGCCTGCCGTCTGGCCTGCCTACCTCCCTGCCTGCCGTCTGGCCTGCCTACCTGCCTGCCTGCCGTCTGGCCTGCCTACCTGCCTGCCTGCCGTCTGGCCTGCCTACCTGCCGTCTGGCCTGCTTACCTGCCTGCCTGCCGTCTGGCCTGCTTACCTGCCATCTGGCCTGCTTACCTGCCTGCCTGCCGTCTGGCCTGCTTACCTGCCTGCCTGCCGTCTGGCCTGCTTACCTGCCTGCCTGCTGTCTGGACTACCTGCCTGCCGTCCGGCCTGCCTGCCGTCTGGACTGCCTGACTGCCTGCTTGCCTGCCATCCGGCCTCTGGAGGGTGCGCTCTCCCCGGGGGGAGGGAGGAAGAGAGGACAGGGAGTGACTGGAGGAGAGGGGGGGGGGCGAAGGCGTTTGGACTGTCTCTTCTCCATCTGCAGTGGGGGGGGGTGAAGACCTTTTTTTCCTAATTCCCCTACCCACTGCTGCTGTCCCCAAGATTGGTGCACCCTCCCCTTTTTCCCTCCTGACTGGGGCACCGGCCTTGTTCCTCGTTCTCCCTCCCACTGCTCCGACCTCCTCTCTCCCTCTCTCACTCCGGGGAGAGAGCACCTACACCCCTACCCACCTACCCCACCCTCCCTTATTTTTCCCTCCACATATACGCCCTGCCGTGCATCTGGGCAGTCTCGGGGTGGGTGTAGCACTTCCCCTGATACCATGGCGACATCACCAGCGTCGCCGGTGGCAGGGCCTTCTCGGCCCACCTATGCGGGCGTGGCGGCTGCCAGAGCCCCCGCCGCTCCCAAGGCCCTGCCGCCATTCTCCCTAATCACGCGGCAGCTCGGGGTGAAGTGCTACGCCCACCCCGACATGTCTATCGAGGCCTGCGTTAAGGCAATGGCTGGGGTTGTCGGCCCCTCAGCCATTGTCGCGGCCTCAAAGATGTACGGCCGGGCCGTATTCTTCCTGAAGGCCGAGCGGGCGGTTCGCCTCGCCCTGGAAAAGGGGCTCACGGTGGGCGGGACGTTCCTGGCGGTGGACCCATTGGAGGCCACCGCCCACAAGATAGTAATATCGAACGTCCCGCCCTTCCTACCGAGTGAGCTCCTCCTCCCCCACCTCCATCTACTGGGGGAGGTCAGGTCCGGGGTGCAGCCGATCCCGCTCGGCCTTCGGGACCCCTCCCTCCGCCATATTTACTCCTTCCGGCGCCAGGTTTTTGTCCGCCTGGCCCGGGAGGAGGAACTGGAGGGAGGGTTCAATGTCCCCCACGAGGGGACCACGTACCGGGTCTTTTGGTCCGCGGACGGTGTGCGGTGCCATGCCTGTAAGGAGGCGGGGCACGTGAGGAAAAACTGCCCCGTCTCCAAGGCCGCCGACCACCAACCCAAGGCGGCCGCAGCTGGCACCGCAGCCCCCTCTCCCCCCAAACCAGTACCATCTGCCCCCCCGCGAGGGGAGGCCACGCCGGCAGCAGCTGCCACCTCAGCTGCCGGCGGGGGGGGAGCGGAGCCCCCGCGCGGCCAAAAGGCCCATAAGGGACCTACAAAAAAGAAGGGGGGTACCGGAACCCCGGCCCCCAGGGAAAACACCCCAACCACCCCGGCAGCCGGCTCGGGGACCGCCTCAGTCTCCACCTGCGCCCCCCCCCCCCCACCACCACCATCTGCCGGGCCCGTGGGCTCTCCGGGGCCTAGTGCTGGGTCCGGCGCCCGGGATCATGGGCCCGAGCATGGGGGGGTAAGCGACCCCGAGCCGGCAAAACTGGCGACGCCGCCACCTCGGGGGGAAGTGACGGGAGAGCAGGGGGGGCGCGGCAAGGCGAAGAGGGGCGGAGGGCGAGGGGCCTCGCCTGCCCGAGGGCAGGTTAACAAAAAGAGGCGGGGCCCCTCGGGCACCGTAGAGTTCGAGGTCTGCGTGCCCCTCCCCCCTTGTGAGTCATCTCCTGCCGTGCCCCCACCTGTCTTTGTGCCTTGTCCCCAGAAAAAAGGGGGCAAGGCACCCTGTAAATCCAAGCATGTGTTGCCTCAGTCCCCCGGCGAGGAGTCTCCGGGGCCGGGTGGCAGCGGGGCCCCCACGGTTCCGTTCCACCCGGCCGGTTACAACCCGGAGTTCTTCTTCAGTCTGTCGGGGGACTGGGGCGACACTCCAATGTTCATGTCCTCGTGCGGCGGCGGCGAAGAGACGATCCACTCGTCCTCTCCGTCCCGACCTTGGACGCTGGACATCCCCAACCTCAGTCCGAAGGATACACCGGACCTGGGGGGTGTCCAAGCGTCTGGGGCGGGGGGGGGGGGCTGGGCCGCCGTCGCACGGGGGCCCGCCATCCGGGAAAGGTGAGCCCGGGGGGAACCCCTCCTCCACCGATCCTGGGGGTGGGATCGGGGAGGGGCTAGGGCTAGTTGGTGGCTCCGTGCCGCCCGCCGTACGTCCTGCGGCGGGGGACTCGGAGTCGAGGGGCGACCGCCCTGAGGAGGTCAGCGGCTCGGTGGAGGGCACGGGGACACTTTCAGAGTCTGCCCAGAGCGAGGCGGGGGACTCCCTCGTGCCCCCCACCGAGTCGTCCCTCATCCCCTCCAAGGACCTCAGGGTCTTTATCCGTAACCATTCCGGTCGCTCCGACATAATCCGGCTAGCCCTCGGCCACTGGCCGGACCTGGCGCAGCTCGTCCGGTCCGTGAAGGCATGCTCGCATGCCTCCGCGGGCCTGGAGAAAATAGAGCGGCGCTGGGTACTGCGGTTCCTCCACAGGCTCGAAAAGGTGGGGGGTGGACTGGTGAGAATTGCGCCAGCGCCCCCCCACACACCTAGTTAAGTGGTGACGGTGGCACAAAGCTGCTGACATGAAGGTGACCATAGCCAGCCTCAACATCAACGGCAGCAGTGGGCCACACCGCAGGTTCCAGAACTTCTCGGTCCTCCGTGACGGGAAGTATGCGGTGTGTTTCCTGCAGGAAACCCACACCGTTCCGGGAGACGAAGCCCAATGGCTCCTGGAGTGGCGAGGGGGGGTCTACATGAGCCACCTCACGCTCGCTTCTTGCGGGGTGGCTATCTTGTTGGCCCCGCGTTATAAGCCGGAGATCTTGGGGGTCAAGGAGCCGGTGCCAGGCCGGTTGCTGCACTTGACGGTCCGTGAGGGGGGCGTGGTCATTCACTTGCTGAATGTCTACGCCCCGACCGCTGGACCGCAGCAAACGACTTTCTACGAGAAAGTGTCCGCTCACATCGACACCATCACGGGGGGCGAATGCATTATCCTCGGGGGAGATTTCAACTGCATCCTCGAGGCACGGGACCGCACCGGCCCCTGGCTGCGCACTCCGGCGGTGGTGAAGTTGCGGGACCTGATCGGGTCCCACGACTTGGTGGACGTCTGGAGACATCTCCATCCTGGCTCCAGCGCCTTCACTTTCGTGAGGCCTGGAGTCGGAGCGTCCAGGCTCGACCGCCTTTACATTTCGAAGGCGCACGTGTCCGGCGTGTCCTCGGTCTCCATGCGGCCGGTGTCGAGCACGGACCACAGCCTGGTGTGGGCGGACTTTGCGCCGTCTCGCATCCGGCGGGGGTCCGCGTACTGGCACTTTAACAACACGCTGCTGGAGGACGAGCGCTTCCTGGACTCGTTCCGTCGATTCTGGGCCGGCTGGAGAAGGAAGCGGGGAGGCTTCCCCTCCTTGAGGCTCTGGTGGGATGTGGGCAAGACTCACGTCCGTACCTTCTGTCAGGGGTACGCGAGGGGGTCGACAAAGAGGCGGAAATCCAGGCTCGAGGAGTTGGAGAAGGAGGTGCTCGACCTGGAGGCACGTCTCAGTCGGCCTGACGCGGACCCGGCCCTGCGTTCGGAGTACAGGGAGAAGAAGGACGCGCTGCGAGACCTGCAGCTTGCCAGGTCTCGCGGCGCGTACGTGAGGTCGCGGCTCCAGTTCCAGGTGGACCTGGACCGCGGCTCCCCCTTCTTCTACTCGCTGGAAAGAGGGCGGGCTAACCGTCAGCAGCTCCTTACGCTGCTGGCCGACGACGGTTCCCCCGTCTCGGATCCGGAGGGCATCCGGGCCATTGCCCGGGAGTATTACACCTCGCTCTTCTCTCCGGATCCGTCCAGCGAGGATGCCCGCAGACTTCTGTGGGAGGACCTGCCGCAGGTCGGCCCGGAGGGCGTCGGCAGGCTCGAGGCCCCTACCACCATGGCCGAGCTGACCGGCGCCCTAAATGGCCTCAGCCGGGGCAAGGCCCCTGGGCTGGACGGGCTGACAGTAGAGTTCTTCAGGGCGTTCTGGGACGTCCTGGGGAGCGACTACGCGGGGGTCCTGGGGGAGAGCGTCGCTACCGGGGAGATGCCCCTTTCGTGGCGCAGGGCCGTCATTGCCCTGCTGCCCAAGAAGGGGGATCTCCACCTGCTCAAGAACTGGCGCCCGGTCTCCCTCCTCAGCACGGATTATAAAATCTTTGCCAGGGCTATGGCTTCACGCCTTGGATCCGTGCTGGACCACTTGATCCACCCTGACCAGTCCTACACGGTCCCGGGCCGTTGCATACATGACAATCTCCACCTGGTCCGGGACCTAATCCATCACACCCAGAGGGCTGGTCTGTCGGGCGCCTTCTTGTCATTAGATCAGGAGAAGGCGTTCGACAGGGTGGAGCACGAGTATTTACTCGGGACTCTGCGGGCATTCGGGTTCGGGACGCATTTTGTCGCCCGGATCCGATTACTGTACTCTGCCGCAGAGTGTCTGATTAAGGTTAACGGGTCCCTGACGGCGCCCCTTCGCTTCGGGAGAGGAGTACGGCAGGGCTGCCCCTTGTCCGGCCAACTGTATTCCGTATGCGTGGAGCCATTCCTGCGCCTCTTGCGGAGGAGGTTGTCAGGTTTGGTCCTGCGCGGACCGGACGTAGGGGTGGTCCTGTCAGCTTACGCCGACGACGTGCTCCTCATGTTCACGGACCCGGCTGACCTGCGGAGGATGCGAGAATGCCAGGCGGTGTACTCCGCCGCGTCCTCCGCCAGGATCAACTGGGCCAAGTGCTCCGGACTCCTTGTCGGTCCTTGGGAGACGGACCCCCTTCCGGAGGAGCTCAGGCCTTTCACCTGGAGCAGGACCAACCTCCTCTACTTGGGGGCCCATCTCTGCCCAGCCGAGGAATCCTGGCCGGCGAACTGGCGGGAGCTGGAGGCCAAAGTCTCCGCCCGCCTGGGTCGCTGGACAGGACTGCTCCGAGTGCTGTCCTACGGGGCGCGAGCTCGCGTCATAAACCAGCTGGTCGCCTCCATGCTGTGGTACCGGCTGGTCCCTTTGACCCCTCCCCCTGGCTTTGTCACCGATATCCAGAGAACCCTCGTGCGGTTCTTCTGGGGCAATCGACTGCACTGGGTCCCTGCTGCGGTCCTGTATCTCCCGCTTGAGGAGGGCGGACAAGGTCTGGTGTGCCTCCGCACTCAGATAGCGACCTTCCGCCTCCAGGCCCTGCAGAGGTACCTTTACGTTGAGCCCCCTCCACAGTGGTGTGCCATGGCGACGTATTTCTTCCGCCAGTGGCACGGCCTCAATTATGACGTGCAGCTCCTGCATATCGAACTGGGGCGTGCTTCGACCGCCCTGCAGGAGTTGCCCGTCTTTTACCAGGACCTCCTCACTGTCTGGAACAAGGTCGCCTCGCGACGCAGCTCTCCCCCGTCAGGAGTAGCGGCTCTCGTGCGAGAGCCGCTGCTCAGGAATCCGCTCCTCCAGCCGTATAACTTCAGGTGGCTGGCGGAGAGGGGGGCTGTGGACGCCGGGGTGACCAGAATCGGGGACGTGCTCGATGGCGGAGGAGCGGGCTGGATGAGTCCCCGCGTGCTGGCTGAGCGCGCGGGGACGTCCGTCCGGCGCGCGGCCAAAGCCATCCTAGACCTTAGGACGGTCGTGCTCGGCCCCGAAACTGCACGCAAACTTGAGACGGCACAGGCGTGCGGTGGGATCCCGCCCGAGCGTTCCCCTGTTCGGGCGGAATTCCACATTGGCCCAAAGCCTCAGCCCCCTCCCCTGGGTGAGGTGCCCCACAGCCTGAGCCGCCTCGCGGAAATGCCCTCCGTGCCTTTTTCTACCGCGCGGAGGCGTTTCCTGTGCGGGCTGCTGCTGCACACCTTCCACTACCGCCTCCTCGCCTGTCGCCCGGATACACCTTGGCGGGCCTTGTTGCCGCCGGGCGGCGGAGGTCCCCGCTGGAGGTCCCTCTACGGAGGGATCTCCCCCAATTACGTCGGGGACCTGGGGTGGAGGGTGATGCATGCAGCAGTTCCGCACAACCGTAGGATTCACTGGTTCACGGGCTCCGAAGACTGCCCTTTCTGTGGCCTTGTGGAGTCCGTGGACCATGTCTATGTTGAGTGTCTTAGGCTGCACTCCCTTTATGTTTTCCTGAAGAATCTTTTATTGATGTTTTGTTTGCACTTCAGTCCCACGCTCCTGATCTACGGACACCCGGTGCGGAGAGGGGAGGGTCGGGATGGCGACCTCCTCGTGAACCTGCTCCTGGGCCTGGCGAAACGCGCCATTTACCGGTCCAGGCAGCGGGCGATCGAGGGGGCCGTCCATCCTGACTGTCTTCCCCTCTACCGCGGCTACGTTCGCGGCCAGGTGTCCCTGGAGAGGGAGCATGCGGTGTCCACGGGCGAGGTTGACGCTTTCCGCGCCCGCTGGGCACCGCAGGGGTTGGGGTGCATTATTGACCCTAATAACCACATTTTAATTTGATGTTTTTAAGTTTCCTTTGCATTTTGATTTCTGTTCGGGCTGTTCCCCCTCCTTTTTGGGGAGCTGCCCCTTTTACTTTGTCCTGATTTAATTTGAGTTTGTTTACTTGGTTTGACCTAAAAAGAGGTCTCTGAATGAGAATTGAGCTTCAGACGGCCTGAAACGTGCCTCCTCTGGGGCAGCGCCTGCACTTTGTTTCCGGGGTGGGGTGAGTTCACGTTCGCCCGAGTAGCGGGGGGCCCCGGGTCGGAGCCGGGCGGAAACTGTGGGTTTGTTTTCTTTTCTTTTTTTTGTGAGTACCTTTATTTTTTTTTCTCGTTTTTGCTCACGGAGACGCCCGGTTTTTGTTTTTGTTTTGTTGGGTTTGTTTGTTTTTCGCTCCCTGCGGGGAGGAAGGAGAGAGGTGAGCTGCTGCCTGCCTTGCCCGGCCTGCCTGTTGCCTGCCTGCCTGCCGTCTGGCCTGCTTACCTGCCTGCCTGCCGTCTGGCCTGCTTACCTGCCTGCCTGCCGTCTGGCCTGCTTACCTGCCTGCCTGCCGTCTGGCCTGCTTACCTGCCTGCCTGCCGTCTGGCCTGCTTACCTGCCTGCCTGCCGTCTGGCCTGCTTACCTGCCTGCCTGCCGTCTGGCCTGCTTACCTGCCTGCCTGCCGTCTGGCCTGCTTACCTGCCTGCCTGCCGTCTGGCCTGCTTACCTGCCTGCCTGCCGTCTGGCCTGCTGACCTGCCTGCCTGCCGTCTGGCCTGCTGACCTGCCTGCCTGCTGGCCTGCTTACCTGCCTGCCTGCCGTCTGGCCTGCTTACCTGCCTGCCGTCTGGACTGCCTGCCGTCTGGACTGCCTGCTTGCCTGCCATCCGGCCTCTGGAGGGTGTGCTCTCCCCGGGGGGAGGGAGGAAGAGAGGACAGAGAGTAACTGGAGGAGAAGGGGGGGGGGGCGAAGGCGTTTGGACTGTCTCTTCTCCATCTGCAGTGGGGGGGGTGAAGGCCTTTTCCTAATTCCCCTACCCACTGCTGCTGCCCCCGGGACCGGCACCCCCTCCCCTTTTTCCCTCCTGACTGGGGCACCGGCCTTGTGCCTCATCTCCCTCCCACTGCTCCGACCTCCTCTCTCCCTCTCTCACTCCGGGGAGAGAACACCTACACCCCTACCCACCTACCCCACCCTCCCTTATTTTTCCCTCCACATATACGCCCTGCCGTGCATCTGGGCAGTCTCGGGGTGGGCGTAGCACTCCCTTGATACCATGGCGACATCACCAGCGTCGCCGGTGGCAGGGCCTTCTCGGCCCACCTATGCGGGCGTGGCGGCTGCCAGAGCCCCCGCCGCTCCCAAGGCCCTGCCGCCATTCTCCCTAATCACGCGGCAGCTCGGGGTGAAGTGCTACGCCCACCCCGACATGTCTATCGAGGCCTGCGTTAAGGCAATGGCTGGGGTTGTCGGCCCCTCAGCCATTGTCGCGGCCTCTAAGATGTACGGCCGGGCCGTATTCTTCCTGAAGGCCGAGCGGGCGGTTCGCCTCGCCCTGGAAAAGGGGCTCACGGTGGGCGGGACGTTCCTGGCGGTGGACCCATTGGAGGCCACCGCCCACAAGATAGTAATATCGAACGTCCCGCCCTTCCTACCAAGTGAGCTCCTCCTCCCCCACCTCCATCTACTGGGGGAGGTCAGGTCCGGGGTGCAGCCGATCCCGCTCGGCCTTCGGGACCCCTCCCTCCGCCACATATACTCCTTCCGGCGCCAGGTTTTTGTCCGCCTGGCCCGGGAGGAGGAACTGGAGGGAGGGTTCAATGTCCCCCACGAGGGGACCACGTACCGGGTCTTTTGGTCCGCGGACGGTGTGCGGTGCCATGCCTGTAAGGAGGCGGGGCACGTGAGGAAAAACTGCCCCGTCTCCAAGGCCGCCGACCACCAACCCAAGGCGGCCGCAGCTGGCACCGCAGCCCCCTCTCCCCCCAAGCGAGTACCATCTGCCCCCCCACGAGGGGAGGCCACGCCGGCAGCAGCTGCCACCTCAGCTGCCGGCGGGGGGGGAGCGGAGCCCCCGCGCGGCCAAAAGGCCCATAAAGGACCTACAAAAAAGAAGGGGGGTACCGGAACCCCGGCCCCCAGGGAAAACACCCCAACCACCCCGGCAGCCGGCTCGGGGACCGCCTCAGTCTCCACCTGCGCCCCCCCCCCACCACCACCACCATCTGCCGGGCCCGTGGGCTCTCCGGGGCCTAGTGCTGGGTCCGGCGCCCGGGATCATGGGCCCGAGCATGGGGGGGTAAGCGACCCCGAGCCGGCAAAACTGGCGACGCCGCCACCTCGGGGGGACGTGACGGGAGAGCAGGGGGGGCGCGGCAAGGCGAAGAGGGGCGGAGGGCGAGGGGCCTCGCCTGCCCGAGGGCAGGTTAACAAAAAGAGGCGGGGCCCCTCGGGCACCGTAGAGTTCGAGGTCTGCGTGCCCCTCCCCCCTTGTGAGTCATCTCCTGCCGTGCCCCCACCTGTCTTTGTGCCTTGTCCCGCGAAAAAAGGGGGCAAGGCACCCTGCAAATCCAAGCATGTGTTGCCTCAGTCCCCCGGCGAGGAGTCTCCGGGGCCGGGTGGCAGCGGGACCCCCACGGTTCCGTTCCACCCGGCCGGTTACAACCCGGAGTTCTTCTTCAGTCTGTCGGGGGACTGGGGCGACACTCCAATGTTCATGTCCTCGTGCGGCGGCGGCGAAGAGACGATCCACTCGTCCTCTCCGTCCCGACCTTGGACGCTGGACATCCCCAACCTCAGTCCGAAGGATACACCGGACCTGGGGGGTGTCCAAGCGTCTGGGGCGGGGGGGGGGGCTGGGCCGCCGTCGCACGGGGGCCCGCAATCCGGGAAAGGTGAGCCCGGGGGGAACCCCTCCTCCACCGATCCTGGGGGTGGGATCGGGGAGGGGCTAGGGCTAGTTGGTGGCTCCGTGCCGCCCGCCGTACGTCCTGCGGCGGGGGACTCGGAGTCGAGGGGCGACCGCCCTGAGGAGGTCAGCGGCTCGGTGGAGGGCACGGGGACACTTTCAGAGTCTGCCCAGAGCGAGGCGGGGGACTCCCTCGTGCCCCCCACCGAGTCGTCCCTCATCCCCTCCAAGGACCTCAGGGTCTTTATCCGTAGCCATTCCGGTCGCTCCGACATAATCCGGCTAGCCCTCGGCCACTGGCCGGACCTGGCGCAGCTCGTCCGGTCCGTGAAGGCATGCTCGCATGCCTCCGCGGGCCTGGAGAAAATAGAGCGGCGCTGGGTACTGCGGTTCCTCCACAGGCTCGAAAAGGTGGGGGGTGGACTGGTGAGAATCGCGCCAGCGCCCCCCCACACACCTAGTTAAGTGGTGACGGTGGCACAAAGCTGCTGACATGAAGGTGACCATAGCCAGCCTCAACATCAACGGCAGCAGTGGGCCACACCGCAGGTTCCAGAACTTCTCGGTCCCCATCAAACACTCCCAGGGCAGGGACAGCATGGGTTAGATACAGAGTAAAGCTCCCTCTGCACTATCCCCATCAAACACTCCAAGGACAGATACAGCAGGGGGTTAGATATGGAGTAAAGCTCCCTCTACAATATCCCCATCAGACAAACCAAGGACAGGTACAGCACGGGGTTAGATACAGAGTAGAGCTCCCTCTTCACTGTCCCCATGAAACACTCCCATGACAGATACAGCAAGTGGTTAGATGTAGAGTAAACACTCCCAGGACAGTTACAGCACGGGGTGAGATACAGAGTAAATCTACCTCTACACTGTCCCCATCAAACACTCCCAGAACAGACACAGCACGGGGTGAGATACAGATTAAATCTCCCTCGACGCTGATCCCATCAAACACTCCCAGGACAGGTACAGCACGGGGTTAGATACAGATTAAATCTCCCTCTACACTGTCCCCATCAAACTCGCCCAGCACAGGTACAGCACGGGATTAGATACAGAGTAAAGCTCCCTCGACACTGTCCCCATCAAACACACCCACAACAGATACAGCAAGTGGTTAGATACAGAGTAAAGCTCCCACTTCACTGTCCTCATCTAACACTCCCAGGACATATACAGCACAGGGTTAGATACAGAGTAAAGCTCCCTCTACACTATCCCCATCAAACACTCCCAGGACAGGTACAGCACGGGTTTAGATACAGAGTGAAGCTCCCTATACACTGTCCCCATCATATAATCCAATGACAGACACAGCATGGTGCTAAATTAAAGGAAAAGCTGCCTCCACATTGTGCACATCAAACACACCCAGGACAGGTACAGCACGGGGTTAGATACAGCTGAAATCTTCCTCTACATTTTGCCCATCATTGTGTGTGTGAGAGAATGTGTGTGTGAGAGAGAGAGAGTGTGTGTGTGAGAGAGAGAGAGAGTGTGTGTGTGTGTGTGAGAGAGAGTGTGTGTGCGAGAGAGAGTGTGTGTGTGAGAGAGAGTGTGTGTGAGAGAGAGTGTGTGTGTGAGAGAGAGACAGAGTGTGTGTGAGAGAGAGAGGTGTGTGTGTGAGAGAGACTGTGTGTGAGAGAGAGTGTGTGTGTGTGTGTGAGAGAGAGAGTGTCTGTGTGTGAGAGAGAGCGAGTGTGTGTGTGAGAGAGTGTGTGTGTGTGTGAGAGAGTGTGTGAGAGACAGAGTGTGTGTGAGTGAGAGAGACCGTGTGTGTGAGAGAGAGAGAGTGAGGTGATTCATTTTGGTAGGACTAATTTAAATGTGGATTACAGGGTCAAAGGTAGGGTTCTGAAGACTGTGGAGGAACAGAGAGATCTTGGGGTCCATATCCACAGATCTCTAAAGGTTGCCACTCAAGTGGATAGAGCTGTGAAGAAGGCATATAGTGTGTTAGCTTTTATTAACAGGGGGTTGGAGTTTAAGAGCCGTGGGGTTATGCTGCAACTGTACAGGACCTTGGTGAGACCGCATTTGGAATATTGCGTGCAGTTCTGGTCACCTCACTATAAGAAGGATGTGGAAGCGCTGGAAAGAGTGCAGAGGAGATTTACCAGGATGCTGCCTGGTTTGGAGTGTCGGTCTTATGAGGAAAGGTTGAGGGAGCTGGGGCTGTTCTCTCTGGAGCGGAGGAGATTGAGGGGAGACTTAATAGAGGTTTATAAAATGATGAAGGGGATAGATCGAGTGAACGTTCAAAGACTATTTCCTCGGGTGGATGGAGCTATTACAAGGGGGCATAACTATAGGGTTCATGGTGGGAGATATAGGAAGGATATCAGAGGTAGGTTCTTCACGCAGAGAGTGGTTGGGGTGTGGAATGGACTGCCTGCAGTGATAGTGGAGTCAGACACTTTAGGAACATTTAAGCGGTTATTGGATAGGCACATGGAGCACACCAGGATGGTAGGGAGTGGGATAGCTTGATCTTGGTTTCAGATGAAGGTCGGCACAACATCGTGGGCCGAAGGGCCTGTTCTGTGCTGTAATGTTCTATGTTCTATGTGTGTGAGAGAGAGTGTGTGTGTGAGAGAGACAGAGTGTGTGTGAGAGGTGTGTGTGTGAGAGAGACTGTGTGTGAGAGAGGGTGTGTGTGTGTGTGTGAGAGAGTGTCTGTGTGTGTGTGAGAGAGAGAGTGTCTGTGTGTGAGAGAGAGCGAGTGTGTGTGTGAGAGAGTGTGTGTGTGTGTGAGAGAGTGTGTGAGAGACAGTGTGTGTGAGTGAGAGAGACTGTGTGTGTGAGAGAGAGAGAGTGTGTGTGAGAGAGAGGGCGTGTGTGAGAGAGTGTGTGTGTGTGAGAGAGTGTGTGTGTGTGTGAGAGAGTGTGTGTGTGAGAGAGTGTGTGCGAGAGAGAGTGTGTGCGAGAGAGCATGTGCGTGAGAGAGAGTCTGTCTGTGTGAGAGAGAGTGTGTGCGAGAGAAAGAGTGTGTGTGTGAGAGAGTGTGTGTGTGAGAGTGTATGTGTGAGAGAGTGAGTGTATGTGAGTGAGAGACTGTGTGCATGTGTGTGAGAGTGTGTCAGTGAGAGAGAATGCATGGGTGAGAGTGTGTGAGCGTGAAAGTGTGTGAGAGAATGTGTGTGAGAGAGAAAGTGTGTGTGAGAGAGTGAGTGTATGTGAGTGAGAGACTGTGTGCATGTGTGTGAGAGTGTGTCAGTGAGAGAGAATGCATGGGTGAGAGTGTGTGAGCGTGAAAGTGTGTGTGAGAGAATGTGTGTGTGAGAGAATGTGTGAGAGAGAAAGCGTGTGTGACAGAGAGAAAGAGCATGTGTGTGAGTGAGAGAGTGCGTAAGAGATAGTGTATGTGTGTGTGAGAGACAGAGAGAGCATGTGTGTGTGTGAGAGACAGAGAGAGCATGTGTGTGTGTGTGTGTGTGTGTGTCTGAGAGTGTGTAAGGAGAGCGTGTGTGTGACCTGATCTTCCTCTACAGTCTATCAGTAACTGAAACACGGGATTAGATGCAAAGTAAAGCTCCCTCGACACTGTTCCCATCAAACACTCCCAGGAAAGGTACAGGTACAGCACAGAGTTTGATACAGAGTAAAGCTCTCTCTACACTGTTCCCATCAAACACTCCCAGGACAGACACAGCACAGAGTTAGATACAGAGTAAAGCTCCCTCTGCACTGTCCCCATCAAACACTCCCAGGGCAGGGACAACAGGGGGTTAGATATGGAGTAAAGCTCCCTCTACAATATCCCCATCAGACAAACCAAGGACAGGTACAGCACGGGGTTAGATACAGAGTAAAGCTCCCTCTTCACTGTCCCCATGAAACACTCCCATGACAGATACAGCAAGTGGTTAGATGTAGAGTAAAGCTCCCTCGACACTGTCCCCATCAAACACTCCTAGGACAGGTACAGCATGGGGTTAGATACAGAGTAAATCTACCTGAACACTGTCCCCATCAAACACTCCCGGAACAGACACAGCACAGGGTGAGATACAGATTAAATCTCCCTCGACACTGTCCCCATCAAACACTCCCAGGACAGTTACAGCACGGGGTTAGATACAGAGTAAATCTACCTCTACACTGTCCCCATCAAACACTCCCGGAACAGACACAGCACGGGGTGAGATACAGATTAAATCTCCCTCGACGCTGTCCCCATCAAACACTCCCAGGACAGGTACAGCACGGGGTTAGATACAGATTAAATCTCCCTCTACACTGTCCCCATCAAACTCGCCCAGCACAGGTACAGCACGGGATTAGATACAGAGTAAAGCTCCCTCGACACTGTCCCCATCAAACACTCCCACAACAGATACAGCAAGTGGTTAGATACAGAGTAAAGCTCCCACTTCACTGTCCTCATCTAACACTCCCAGGACATATACAGCACAGGGTTAGATACAGAGTAAAGCTCCCTCTACACTATCCCCATCAAACACTCCCAGGACAGGTACAGCACGGGTTTAGATACAGAGTGAAGCTCCCTATACACTGTCCCCATCATATAATCCAATGACAGACACAGCATGGTGCTAAATTAAAGGAAAAGCTGCCTCCACATTATGCACATCAAACACACCCAGGACAGGTACAGCACGGGGTTAGATACAGCTGAAATCTTCCTCTACATTTTGCCCATCATTGTGTGTGTGAGAGAATGTGTGTGTGAGAGAGAGAGTGTGTGTGAGAGAAAGAGAGTGTGTGTGTGAGAGAGAGTGTGTGTGAGAGAGAGAGTGTGTGTGTGAGAGAGAGTGTGTGTGTGAGAGAGTGTGTGTGTGAGAGAGAGTGTGTGTGTGAGAGAGAGTGTGTGTGTGTGTGAGAGAGAGTGTGTGTGTGAGAGAGAGTGTGTGTGTGAGAGAGAGAGTGTGTGAGAGAGAGACTGTGTGTGAGAGAGAGACTGTGTGTGAGAGAGTGTGTGTGTGTGTGTGTGAGAGAGAGAGTGTCTGTGTGTGAGAGAGAGCGAGTGTGTGTGTGAGAGAGTGTGTGTGTGTGTGAGAGAGTGTGTGAGAGACAGAGTGTGTGTGAGTGAGAGAGACCGTGTGTGTGAGGGAGAGAGAGTGTGTGTGAGAGAGAGGGCGTGTGTGAGAGAGTGTGTGTGTGTGAGAGAGTGTGTGTGTGTGTGTGTGTGAGAGAGTGTGTGCGAGAGAGAGTGTGTGCGAGAGAGAGTGTGTGCGAGAGAGCGTGTGCGTGAGAGAGAGTCTGTCTGTGTGAGAGAGAGAGAGTGTGTGCGAGAGAAAGAGTGTGTGTGTGAGAGTGTGTGTGTGAGTGAGAGTGTGTGCGAGAGAAAGAGTGTGTGTGTGTGAGAGTGTGTGTGTGAGAGAGTGAGTGTATGTGAGTGAGAGTGTGTCAGTGAGAGAGAATGCATGGGTGAGAGTGTGTGAGCGTGAAAGTGTGTGTGAGAGAATGTGTGTGAGAGAGAAAGTGTGTGTGTGAGAGAAAGTGTGTGTGACAGAGAGAAAGAGCATGTGTGTGAGTGAGAGAGTGCGTAAGAGATAGTGTATGTGTGTGTGAGAGACAGAGAGAGCATGTGTGTGTGTGTGTCTGAGAGTGTGTAAGGAGAGCGTGTGTGTGACCTGATCTTCCTCTACAGTCTATCAGTAACTGAAACACGGGATTAGATGCAAAGTAAAGCTCCCTCGACAGTGTTCCCATCAAACACTCCCAGGAAAGGTACAGGTACAGCACAGAGTTCGATACAGAGTAAAGCTCTCTCTACACTGTTCCCATCAAACACTCCCAGGACAGACACAGCACAGAGTTTGATACAGAGTAAAGCTCCCCCTACACTGTCCCCATCAAACACACCCAGGAGAGATACAGCACGGGGTTAGATACAGAGTAAAGCTCCCTCTACACTGTCCCCATCAAACACTCCCAGGACAGGTACAGCACAGGGTTAGATACAGATTAAAGCTCACTGTACACTTTCCCCATCAAAACAGTCCCAGTACAGATACAGAGACAGAGAGTGTGTGAGAGGGAGAGTGTGTGAGAGAGAGTGTGTGAGAAGGAGAGTGTCTGTGAGAGAGTGTGTGTGTGAGAGAGAGTGTGTGAGAGAGAGAGTGTGTGAGACAGAGAGTGTGTGAGACAGAGAGTGTGTGAGAGAGAGAGTGTGTGAGGGGGAGAGTGTGTGAGAGAGTGTGTGTGAGAGGGAGAGTGTGAGAGAGAGAGTGTGTGTGTGAGAGAGAGTGTGTGTGAGAGAGAGTGTGTGTGAGAGGGAGAGTGTGTGAGAGAGAGTGTGTGTGTGAGAGAGAGAGTGTGTGAGAGAGAGAGAGTGTGTGAGAGAGTGTGTGTGAGAGGGAGAGTGTGAGAGAGAGAGTGTGTGTGTGAGAGAGAGTGTGTGTGAGAGAGAGTGTGTGTGAGAGAGAGTGTGTGTGAGAGAGAGTGTGTGTGAGAGAGAGTGTGTGTGAGAGGGAGAGTGTGTGAGAGAGAGTGTGTGTTTGAGAGAGAGAGAGTGTGTGAGAGAGAGAGAGTGTGTGAGAGAGAGAGAGTGTGTGAGAGAGGGAATGCGTGAGAGAGAGAGTGTGTGTGAGAGGGAGAGTGTGAGAGAGAGAGTGTGTGTGTGAGAGAGAGTGTGTGTGAGAGAGAGTGTGTGTGAGAGAGAGTGTGTGTGAGAGAGAGTGTGTGTGTGAGAGTGTGTGTGTGTGAGAGTGTGTGTGTGAGAGTGTGTGTGTGAGAGAGAGTGTGTGTGAGAGAGAGTGTGTGTGAGAGAGAGTGTGTGTGAGAGAGAATGTGCATGTGAGAGGGAGAGTGTGTGTGTGAGAGAGAGAGTGTGTGTGAGAGAGACTGTGTGAGAGAGAGAGTGTATGTGAGAGAGTGTGTGAGAGAGAGTGTGTGTGAGGGAGTGTTTGTGAGAGAGAGTGTGTGTGAGAGAGAGTGTGTGTGAGAGAATGTGCATGTGTGAGAGAGTGTGTGAGAGAGAGTGAGTGTGTGAGAGAGTGTGTGAGAGAGTGTGTGTGAGAGAGACTGTGTGTGAGAGAGACTGTGTGTGAGAGAGTGTATGTGAGAGAGTGTATGTGAGAGAGTGTGTGAGAGAGAGTGTGTGTGCGAGAGAGAGTGTGTGTGAGAGAGAGTGTGTGTGAGAGGGAGAGTGAGTGGCAACCTTTAGAAATCTGTGGATATGGACCCCAAGATCTCTCTGTTCCTCCACAGTCTTCAGAACCCTACCTTTGACCCTGTAATCCACATTTAAATTTGTCCTACCAAAATGAATCACCTCACAATTATCAACGTTAAACTCCATTTGCCATTTTTCAGCCCAGCTTTGCATCCTATCTATGTCTCTTTGCAGCCTACAACACCCCTCCACCTCATCCACTACTCCACCAATCTTGGTGTCATCAGCAAATTTACTGATCCACCCTTCAGCCCCCTCCTCTAAGTCATTAATAAAAATCACAAAGAGCAGAGGACCAAGCACCGATCCCTGCGGCACTCCGCTAGCAACCTGCCTCCAGTCCGAAAATTTTCCATCCACCACCACCCTCTGTCTTCGATCAGATAGCCAGTTACCTATCCAATCGGCCAACTTTCCCTCTATCCCCACACCTCCTTACTTTCATCATAAGCCGACCATGGGGGTCCTTATCAAACGCCTTACTAAAATCCATGTATATGACATCAACCGCCCTACCTTCATCAACACACCTAGTTACCTCCTCAAAAAATTCTATCAAATTTGTGAGGCACGATTTGCCCTTCACAAATCCGTGCTGACTATCCCGGATTAATCCGCATCTTTCTAAATGGTCGTAAATCCCATCCCTAAGGACCTTTTCCATCAATTTACCAACCACCGAAGTCAGACTAACCGGTCTATAATTACCAGGGTCATTTCTATTCCCTTTCTTAAACAGAGGAACAACATTTGCCACTCTCCAGTCCTCCGGCACCATCCCCGTGGACAGCGAGGACCCAAAGATCAAAGCCAAAGGCTCTGCAATCTCATCCCTCGCCTCCCAAAGAATCCTAGGATACATTTCATCAGGCCCAGGGGACTTATCGACCTTCAGTTTATTCAAAACTGCCAATACATCCTCCCTCCGAACATCTATTTCCTCCAGCCTATTAGCCTGTAACACCTTCTCTTCCTGAAAAACATGGCCCCTCTCCTTGGTGAACACTGAAGAAAAGTATTCATTCATCACCTCGCCTATCTCTACTGATTCCATACACAAGTTCCCACCACTGTCCTTGACCGGCCCTAACCTCACCCTGGTCATTCTTTTATTCCTCACATAAGAGTAAAAAGCCTTGGGGTTTTCCTTGATCCGACCCGCCAAGGACTTCTCATGTCCCCTCCTAGCTCTCCTCAGCCCCTTTTTCAGCTCATTCCTTGCTAACTTGTAACCCTCAATCGAGCCATCTGAACCTTGTTTCCTCATTGTAACATGAAGACAGCCTCCGTACTGAGATTAACCACATTTACAACAATTCCGCAATATCAGAGGCATTGCTGTGTGTATTGTGCGAATTCAGCTGTGAAATATCTGGACATTTGGAGCTTCCACTGTTTCTGTCATTTCATCATTTATTAAAGTACGTTGTTCTATCCCTTTTAAATCTAAGTTGTGTCAGTTTACATTTCCCTGCACTGAAACCTCTCCACCAGTTTTGTCCATGTACAAAATATGAATAACTCTTTGCAATGTAATGTTTCCAGCTACGCTGCTTACAATGCTGTCTAATGTTTTGTGTCATCGGCAAACCAGGATGTGTAGCATTCAGTCACATTAAATGGTCAATAAATATGTCAATACTGTGTATATCTTTCTCTGCGTGTGTGTCTGTGTCTGTGTGTGTGTGTCTGTGTGTGTGTGTGTCTGTGTCTGTGTGTGTGTGTGTATGTGTGAGTGTCAGCATGCATGTGTGTCAATGTATTTGAATCTCAAATATGTGCAGTTGGAGGCCATTTGACCCATCGAGCCTGCTCCCCCACTCAAACAGATCATGACAAACGCACACACACACACAGACGCACACGCACTCACAGAGATACAGACACACACACACAGACGCACACGCACTCAGAGATACAGACACACACACACAGACGCACACGCACTCAGAGATACAGACACACACACACACTCATAGACACACACACACAGACAAAGAGAGAGACACACAGACACTCACGGACACACACGCAGAGACACAAACACACACTCACGGACACACACGCACACACGCAGAGAGACACAAACACACACTCACAGACACACATGCACAAAGACACAGAGAGAGACACACACACAGACACAGACACACTCACAGACACACTCAGAGAAACACAATCACACACACAGAAACACACATTGAAATAGACACTTTCACACACTTAGAAACTGTCTCTCTCTCTCACACACACACACACAGAAATACAAAAACATAAGCGCACCGACACTCTCATTCCTATTTCTGTTTTACTCCTCAATCCCCCAACTAAAAAGTACTGGGATCTGAACTTGAAATGCTGGAACTGATCATGGAGGAACGAGTGGGGCCTAATAGACACTGAGAAGTTAACTTGTGTGTGAATCATAGAATGGTGACAGCACAGGAGGCCATTCAGCCCGTCAAGCCTGGATGGACACTCTGCAAGAGCAGTTTCACTATTCCCAATCCTCCACCCTCTCCCCGTAACCCTGTCAATATTTTCCCTTCAGCTTCCCATTCAATTTCCTCTTGATGGAATCTTCTCCCACCTCTGACTCAGGCAGAACATGATGTGGAGATGCCGGCGTTGGACTGGGGTAAACACAGTAAGAAGTTTAACAACACCAGCTTAAAGTCCAACAGCTTTATTTGGTAGCAAAAGCCACACAAGCTTTCGGAGCTCCAAGCCCCTTCTTCAGGTGAGTGGGAATTCTGTTCACAAACAGAGCAGATAAAGACACAGACTCAATTTACATGAATAATGGTTGGAATGCGAATCCTTACAGCGAATCAAGGCAGAACATTCCAGATACCAGCAGTCACTACGTTAAAAACATTTCCTCATCACAGATTCATACAGTGCAGAAGAGACCCTTCGGCCCATCGAGTCTGCACCGACACGTGAGGACCACCTAACATACTGACCTCACCCCATTTACCAGCACTTGGCCCATAGCCCTGAATGTGATGATGAGCCAAGTGCTTATCCAGCTACTTTTTAAAGGATGTGAGGCAACTTGCCTCTGCCAACCTCCCAGGCAGCGCATTCCAGACTGGCACCACCCTGTGGGTAAAAGAGATTTTCCTCACATCCCCCCTAAACCTCCTGCCCCTCACCTTGAACCTATGTCCCCTCGTGACTGACCCTTCAACTAAGGGGAACAGCTGCTCCCGATCCACACTCTTCATGTCTCTCATAATCTTGTCCACCTCAATCAGGTCGCCCCCTCAGTCTTCTCTGCTCCAATGAATACAACACAAGCCGACTCAACTTCTAATTTTTAATTTTGTTTATTAGTGTCACAAGTAGGCTTGCATTAACACTGTGAAGTTACTGTGAAAATTCCCCAAATGCCACACTCTGGTGTTCGGTTACACTGAGAGAAAATTTACCACGGCCAATGCACCCTAACCAGCACATCATTCACACTGTGGGAGGAAACCGCAGCACCCAGAGGAAAGCCACGCAGACTTCCGGGATCGGCGCAGACATGATGGGCCGAATGGCCTCCTGCTGTTCTGTGATTCGAGAACACCCTTTGTGTGAAGACGTGTTCCTTAATTTCACTTTGAAAGGGTTTCAGAATATTTTTAATATTTCAGACAATGATCCCAGTCCCAGACTCCACAACCAGCAAGAAACATTTCTCTTTCTCTCTCCTATCAGTTTCCATTATTCTCCTGACAACTTTGATCAAATTATCCCTGACACTCCAAACTTCCCGGGAATACAACCCTCGTTTGTGTCTCCAGAGCTGCGTCTCTGTCACATTTAAAATACTAATGTTACCTCAGCGAGGAGACAACTCTGTCAGAAATATCTCAGTGCTGCGCTCACATCAAATGGCCGCTGGGAAGAAAGGCCAAATGGCTGACTGATATTTGTGGATATTTTTCACAGATTCCCAGGGAGGGAGAGGGAGAGATGGAGAGAGGGACAGAAGACACAGACAGAGAGAGTGAGAAAAAGAAATAAACAGAATTACCTTGGGCCCATTTAGTTTCTATTTTCTCTGCTCTCCTCAACTTCTTGTCTGAACTCCACTTGCCTCCTTCTGCCCTGTAACAATTCTGTGATCCTGTGATGGGATAAACAGACCGAGGGAGGAAATATGAAGGTCCGCAGCATCTTTGAGAGTGGATTAATTGCGGGAATGAGGGATGTGAGCTCCAGGGTGAGGTTGGAGAAACGGGGCTTGTTCCCCTTGAGGGGAGATTTGCTCGAGATGTACAAGATTAGGACAGGTTTCGATAAAGTCGATAAAGGAAAGCTGTTGCCGTGAGCTGATTGGGTTCAGGGATGACGGGGAGACACAATTTAAAGTTTCAGGAGAGACGCAGTGAGGGAATGTGAGGAAAAACATCTTTCACACACACACAGAGCCTGGGAATGTGTTTGGACGCACGGCCTATGAGGATGGTGGAAGCGGAGATGATGAGTGAATGACAGGGATGGAGAGGTGACACTAGGAGAGGCAATGGCCTAGAGCTATTATCTCCAGACTATTAATCCAGAAACTCAGCGAATGTTCTGGGGACCTGGGTTTGAATCCCACCAATTGGAATTCAATAAAAATATCTGGAATTAAGAATCTACTGGTGACCATGAAACTATTGTCGATTGTCGGAAAAACCCATCTGATTCCCTAATGTCTTTTAGGGAAGGAAATCTGCCGTCCTTACGTGGTCTGGGCTACGTGTGACTCCAGAGCCACAGCAATGCGGTTAACTCTCAACTGCCCGCGAAGAGCAACTCGATGCAATAAATTCTGTTCAGCCAGCGATGCCCATGTCCCACCAAAGAATTAAAGAAAACTTCAATCAACTCACTCCTGAACCTTCTAAATCCCAGGGATACAGAATAAATCTCCATCGAAACTGTCCTGTGACAAAATACACCACAGAGTTAGAAACACAGTCAATGCCTCTACTTTCTCAGAAGATGAAGGAAATTGGGCATGTCAGCTATAACTCTCACTAACTCATTCTTTCTGGTTGTATCACAGCTTGGTCTGGTTCCTGTTCTGCCCAAGACCGCAAGGATCTACAAAAGGTCATGAATGTAGCCCAATCCATCCCTCCCATCCACTGACTCTGTCTACACTTCCCGCTGCCTCGGAAAAGCAGCCGGCATAATGAAGGACCTCACCCACCCCGGACATTCTCTCTTCCACCTTCTTCCGTCGGGAAAAAGATACAAACATCTGAGGTCACGGACCGACCGACTCAAGAACAGCTTCTTCCTGCTGCTGGCAGACTTTTGAATGGATCGACCCTGCATTAAATTGATCTTTCTCTCCACCCTAGCTATTACTGTAACACTACATTCTGCACTCTCTCGCTTCCTTCTCTATGAACAGTATGCTTTGTACGTATAGCGCGCAAGAAACAAGACTTTTCACTGTATACTAATATGATAATAATAAATCAAATCAAAATAATGAATCAAGTCAAAGTATTTACCCTGCTAATCCCCCTAAGACTATGGGGAAATTTAGCATGGCCAATCCACCGAACCCGCACATCTTTGGGCTGAGAGAAGGAAGAGCGGCACTCGGAGGAAACCCATGCAGATAGTGACCCGAGGCTGGATATGAACTTGTGTCCCTGGTGCTGTGATACAGCAGTGCTAACCACTGGTGCCACCGTGCTGCCCGCTCCTGTTTGGGAGCTTCACCAGGTTGACACCTCATTTTTAAGGGATGCCAGGTTGACCCCGTGGCTTGATGGTAATGGTTGAGTGGGGAATGAATCATTCTCTGTTACCTGCGGCGTCCTGGACATTGAGAGAAACTGACACTCAGACACATAAAACAACAACCTGCATTGATATAGCACCTTGAACAGAAACGTCCTCAGATGCTTCACAGGAGGCTGGAGTGAAAAATTAGAAGCCGAGTCACAGGCGAGTTTAGGGACAAAAGAATTGCCCCAAAGATCTGGTCAAAAAGGGGTTGTTTTGAGGAAGTGTCTGAATGGTGGAAAGGGAGGGATGAAGACAGAGTTTTGGGAAGGAATTCCAGAGTTGGAGCCACACAGTGAACTGCAGACCCCAATGGTGAAAGGATTAAAATGGGGAATGGTCAGGGAGCCAGGATTAAAGGAAAACAGATATCAGAGGATGGTGGGACTGGGGGATATAGGGAGGGTTCATTTACAGAAGACAGTACCAAACTTTAACCACATCTCGTGTGAAGAAGTGCTTCCTAATTTAGCTTTGAAAGATGTTTAGAAGTTTATTTATTTGTGTCACAAGTCGGCTTACATTAACATGGTAATGAAGTTACTGTGAAAATCCCTTAGTCGCCACACTCCGGCGCCTGTTCGGGTAACACTGAGGGAGAATTTAGCATGGCCAATGCACCCTAAACAGCACGTCTTTCAGACTGAGGGAGGAAACCGGAGCATCCGGAGGAAACCCACGCAGACACAGGGAGAACATGCGGACTCCGCACAGACAGGAATAAATTAATCTTTATCTAAGTAGCAGGCAGTGACGAGTGGGGTCCCGCAGGGGTCAGTTCTTGGGTCCCAGCTATTCACAAAACACATCAGTGATTTGGATGAGGGAACCAAACGTAATATTCTCAAGTTTGCTGATGAGACGAAACTTGGTGGGAATGTGAGTGATGAGGAGGATGTTAAGAGGCTTCAGGGTGATTTAGACAAGTTGAGTGAGTGGGGAAATACATGGCAGATGCAGAATAATGTGGATAAATGTGACGTTATCCACTTTGGACGGAGGAAGAGAATGGCAGAATATTAGTTGAATGGTGATAGATTGGGAAATGTTGTACAAAGGGACCTGGGTATCTGAGAACACCAGTCACTGAAAGCAAGCATGCAGCTACAGCAAGCAGTTAGGAAGACCAATGGGATGTTGGCCTTCATTGCAAGAGGATTGGAGTAGAAGAGCAAGGATGTCTTACTGCAGCTGGACAGGGCCTCGGTGAGACCACACCTGGAGTCTTGTGTACAGTGTTCCTCTCCTTATCTGAGGAAGGATGTACTTGCCACAGAGGGAGAGCAGTGAATGTTCACCAGACTGATTCCTGGGATGGCAGCATTGATGTCTGAGGGGAGATTGGGTCGGCTGGGCCTGTATTCACTGGAATGTAGAAGAGTGAGCGGGGATCTAATTGAAAGGTATAAAATTCTGACAGTGCTGGACAGGCTGGATACAGGGATATTGTTTCCTCCGGCTGGGGGTGTCTGGAACAAGGGGTCACAGTCTCAGGATACGGGGGAGGCCATTTGGGACTGAGATGAGGGGAAAACTCTTCACTCAGAGGGTGGTGAACCTGTGGAATTCTCTCCCACAGAAAGCTGTGGAGACCAAGTCACTGAATATATTTAAGAAGGAAATGGATAGATTTCTAGACTCTAAAGGTGTCGAGGTGTATGGGGAGACCGCTGGGGTATGGCATTGAGACAGAGGATCGGCCATGATAGTGTTGAATGGTGGGTCAGGCTCGAAGGGCTGAATGGCCTCCTCCTCCTCCTATTTTCTATGTTGATGTGACCGCCCCAAGTCTCTCTGGGCCTCCACTCTTTCCAGCTTTTCCCCATTCATAAAGCAATGTGTTCTATCCTTTTTCAAGTGGGTGACCACACAATTGTCTACACTGAAATCCATCTTTCACTCTTTGAACCATTCAGTTAAGACATTTAACTTTCGGGCGGCACGGTGGCTCAGTGGTTCGTACTGCTGCCTCACAGCGCCAGGGACCCGGGTTCAATTCCAGCCTCGGGTGACTGTGTGGAGTTTGCACATTCGCCCCGTGTCTGCGTGGGTTTCCTCCGGGTGCTCTGGTTTCCTCCCACACTCCAAAGACGTGCGGGTTAGGTTGATTGGCTGTGCTCAATTGCCCCTTAGTGTTAGGGGGATTCAGGCCTGGGTGGTCTTGTTGTCGGGGGCAGGCTTGATGGGCCAAAGGACCTCCTTCTGCACTTTAGGGATTCTATGATGAATGGCAAGGTGGCACAGTGGTTAGCATAGCGCCAGGGACCCAGGTTCAATTCCAGCCTCAGCTCGCTGTCTGTGTAGAGTTCTCCCAGTGTCTGCGTGGGTTTCCTCCGGGTGCTCCAGTTTCCTCTCAGACTCCAAACATGTGCGGGTCAGGTGGATTGGCCATGATAAATTGACCCTAGTGTCAGGGGATTAACAGGGTAAATATATGGGGTTACGGGAATCGGGCCTGGGTGGGATTGTGGTCGATGCAGACTCGATGGGCCGAATGGTCTGCCCTTTAGGGATTCTATGATTCTAGGATCTCAAATCATTGATAAATACGATGAAACTGAGACAGACACGGGGGCTTTGCAGCAGCAGACAGAATGGGAATCATTGCATCCTGCACCGAGTTTTATTACACAACCAATTTCAGAAAATTCACAACTCTAATTCACAACAGCAAAGTGTGGGATTGCAAACTTGGAATTATTAGCCCAGGACAAAAGTTTTAAAGCTACACACTGACATTCGGAAACAAGAGATGGCCTCACATCTTCAATTCTGTGATTGTCCCCCATCTCCTGCTCTGAATATTACAATATCTCTGCCCCCTTCATGCGTCTGCAGACTTTGAAAGTTACTCAGACATTGGTGAAACTAGTCTTTATCTCGGGGCGTTTCCTGTGAAATATGCGCTTTCTCCAAAGAGACACAATCTAATTGACGCTTTCTGATACAATCTGAATCTCCTTTCAAACAACCTCCCAACCCCACTGTGCAGGAATGTCACCTTTTGTCACATTCCCCAACACAATTGTTGACATTTTATCAGGTGGGAAAAGTAGATTTAACTGACAGATTCTGAGCCCCAGGTTGAATTTTTAAGATGTAAAAATGAACTGAAAGCCCAGGTCTCTCTGTTCCTGCATCCATTTTAACATTGACCCATTGATTTTAAATTGCTTCTCCTGTATAAAAATATCATCTATCAACCTCAGAGTTAAACATTAATAAGCGACTGAGCATCAACTGCGAATTATAGAAGGTAGTTCCAAACTAATATCACAGCTGGTGTGGCAAAGTGTTTCTGAATTCCACTCCTCCAAGTCTAAAATCCTCAACATTGTTTGAAATCCAATGTCCCCAAGTCCTGGACTCCCCAACCAGCAGGAAAAGTTGTTCTTTATCAGTCCTCTCCATTCCCCTTATTATCTTGAAGTGTTTGATCCAATCATCCCGTAGCCTAAATTCCAGCATTACAGAGTAACACTTCAACTACACTTTTCAACAAACAATCCCAAACCAAATACAGAACAGGGTTCATAGAATCCTGCAGTGCAGGAGGCCATTCGGCCCATCGAGACTGCACTGACCACAATCCCACCCAGGCCCCATCCCTATCATCTCATACATTTACCTCAGCTAATCCTCCTGACACTAAGGGACAATTTAGCTTGGCCAATCCACCTAACCTGTACACCTGATAGAAGTCTGCCAGATTATGAGGGGCATGGACAGAGTGGATAGTCAGAAGCGTTTTCCCAGGGTGGAAGAGTTATTACTCGGGGGCAGAGGTTTAAGGTGCGAGGGGCAAGGTTTAAAGGAGATGTGGGAGGAAAGTTTTTTTACACAGAGGGTGGTGGGTGCCTGGAACTCGTTGCCGGGGGAGGGAGTGGAAACGGATACGCTAGTGACTTTTCAAGGGCGTCTTGACAAAGACATGAATAAGATGGGAATAGAGGGATATGGTCCCCGGAAGGGTAGGGGGTTTTAGTTCAGTCAGGCAGCATAGTCGGTGCAGGCTTGGAGGGCCGAAAGACCTGTTCCCGTGCTGTAATTTTCTTTGTTCCATCTTTGGAGTGTGGGATGAAACCGGAGTACCCGGAGGAAACCCACACAAACACGGGAAGGACGTTCAAACTCCAGTCAGAAAGTGAGCCAAGCTGGGAATCGAAGGCGGGTCCCTGGCACTGTGAGGAAGCAGTGCTAACCCCTGCATCACTGTGCCACCCCCATATTGAAAAGTTGGGTTCAAATTCAAGACAGCCGCAAATTCACTTTGAGAAAAGTTCCCTCTGCTGTGTCAAAGGAATTTTTAATTGAGGATTTTTATTTCTGGGAAAACTGAACTCACATTGAACAGCATCCCAGTGTGGGATTTAAACTCTAGTTTGTTTCAGTCATGGGGAGAGAGATGGAGCGAGAGGGAGAGATACAGATACAGAGGCAGAGAGACACAGAAACAGGATGGGATTGTGCTGTACATGTTTCAGAGCTGACACTGAGACACACACGAGATGTACAATCGCAGACCAGAGTGAATCATTCTCTGTTACCTGCAGTGTCCTGGACATGGACAGAAGCTGACACTCAGACACACACAACAACAACTTGCATTTATATAGCACCTTGAACAGTATTATCCCAAGATGCTTCACAGGAGCCTTAATGTGAGAAATTTGACCCCGAGTCACAGGAGAGTTTAGGGTCACATGTCCCAAAGGTTTGGCCAGATGGTTTTTATGGACTATTTTAATTGGAGGAAAACGAGGTGTTAAAATGGACAAAACCAATCTGCTTCACGAATGTTCTTTAGGGAAGGAAATCTGCCGTCCTTACCTGGTCGGGCCTACATGTGACTCCAGCCCCACAGCAATGTGGTTGACTCTTAGATGCTGATTGAAATGGCCTAGCAAGCCACTCAGTTCATGAGCAATTAGGGACGAGGAGTAAACGCTGGCAGAACCAGCCAGGCCCACATCCCATGGATGTATTTGAGTAAAACGTTCAGGGAAGGAATTCCAGAGTTGGAGCCCACGCAGATGAAGACACAGCTCCCAATGGTGAAACAATTCAAATTGTGGATGGTCACGGAGCCAGAATGAAAGGAAAACAGATATGGGAGGATGGTGGGACTGGAGGAGGTGGATAACCAGCAAGAAACATTTCTCTCTCTCTGTGCTATCACTTTCCATTATTCTCCTGACAACTTGGATCAAATTGTCCAAGAGAGAGAGAGACAGAGACAGAGCGAGAGGGGGCCAGAAAGAGAGAGAGAAACAGAGGCAGAGAGAGAGAGACAGAGAGAGACAAAGTCGGAGAGAGACTGAGACAGAGAGGGAGAGAGAGAGAGGGAGAGAGAGAGAGACAGAGAGAGACAGAGACAGAGAGAGACAAAGACGGAGAGAGACAGAGAGAGAGGGAGACAGAGAGAGAGGGAGACAGAGAGAGACAGAGAGAGGGAGGGAGACACAGAGGGAGGGAGACACAGAGGGAGGGAGACACAGAGGGAGGGAGACACAGAGGGAGGGAGACACAGAGGGAGGGAGACACAGAAGGAGGGAGACACAGAAGGAGGGAGACACAGAAGGAGGGAGACACAGAAGGAGGGAGACACAGAAGGAGGGAGACACAGAAGGAGGGAGACACAGAAGGAGGGAGACACAGAAGGAGGGAGACACAGAAGGAGGGAGACACAGAAGGAGGGAGACACAGAGGGAGGGAGACACAGAGGGAGGGAGACACAGAGGGAGGGAGACACAGAGGGAGGGAGACACAGAGGGAGTGAGACACAGAGGGAGGGAGACAGAGAGAGGGACAGTGACAGAGAGAGGGACAGAGAGAGAGGGACAGAGAGAAAGAGAGAGAGAGGGACAGACCAAGAGAGAGGCAGAGAGAGGGACAGACCAAGAGAGAGACAGAGAGAGACAAAGATGGAGAGAGACAAAGATGGAGAGAGACAGAGCGAGAGTGAGACAGAGAGGGAGTGAGACAGAGAGGGAGTGAGACAGAGAGGGAGTGAGACAGAGAGGGAGGGAGACACAGAGGGAGGGAGACACAGAGGGAGGGAGACACAGAGGGAGGGAGACAGAGAGGGAGGGAGACAGAGAGGGAGGGAGACAGAGAGGGAGGGAGACAGAGAGGGAGGGAGACAGAGAGGGAGGGAGACAGAGAGGGAGGGAGACAGAGAGGGAGGGAGACACAGAGGGAGGGAGACACAGAGGGAGGGAGACACAGAGGGAGGGAGACACAGAGGGAGGGAGACACAGAGGGAGGGAGACACAGAGGGAGGGAGACACAGAGGGAGGGAGACACAGAGGGAGGGAGACACAGAGGGAGGGAGACACAGAGGGAGGGAGACACAGAGGGAGGGAGACACAGAGGGAGGGAGACACAGAGGGAGGGAGACACAGAGGGAGGGAGACACAGAGGGAGGGAGACACAGAGGGAGGGAGACACAGAGGGAGAGAGACACAGAGGGAGGGAGGCAGAGACAGAGAGAGGGGGGGACAGAGAGAGGGAGAGACAGAGAGAGGGAGACACAGAGAGGGGGAGACACAGAGAGAGGGAGACACAGAGAGAGGGAGACACAGAGAGAGGGAGACACAGAGAGAGGGAGACACAGAGAGAGGGAGACACAGAGAGAGGGATAGTCAGAGAGGGAGACACAGAGAGAGGGAACACAGAGAGAGGGAGACAGAGAGAGAGAGACACAGAGAGAGGGAGACACAGAGAGAGTCAGAGAGAGAGCCAGAGAGAGACAGACAGAGAGAGACAAAGACGGAGAGAGACAGAGAGAGAGCCAGAGAGAGACAGACAGAGAGAGACAAAGACGGAGAGAGACAGAGAGAGAGGGAGACAGAGAGGGAGGGAGACAGAGAGGGAGGGAGACAGAGAGGGAGGGAGACAGAGAGGGAGGGAGACACAGAGGGAGGGAGACACAGAGGGAGGGAGACACAGAGGGAGGGAGACACAGAGGGAGGGAGACACAGAGGGAGGGAGACACAGAGGGAGGGAGACACAGAGGGAGGGAGACACAGAGGGAGGGAGACACAGAGGGAGGGAGACACAGAGGGAGGGAGACACAGAGGGAGAGAGAGAGGGACAGACCAAGGGAGAGACAGAGAGAGAGAGAAAGACAGAGAGAAAGAGTGACAGAGGGAGAGGGACACAGAGAGAGGGAGAGACAGAGAGAGAGAGAGAGAGAGAGAGACAGAGAGAACGAGACAGAGACAGAGAGAGAGAGAAAGATAGAGCGAGAAAGAGAGAGAGATAGAGAGAGAGAGACAGACAGAGAGACACAGAGAGGGAGAGAGAGACACAGAGAGAGAAAGAGACAGAGAGAGAGAGGGACAGACAGAGAAAGAGAGAGGGACAGAGAGAGACACAGTGAGAGAGAGAGAGAGACAGAGAAAGACAGACAGAGAGAGACAGAGCAGCAAAGAGAGAGAGAGACAGAGACACAGAGAGAGACAGAGAGAGAGACAGAGAGGCAGAGAGAGACAGAGACAGAGACGGAGAGAGACAGAGACGGAGAGAGACAGAGACGGAGAGAGACAGAGACGGAGAGAGACAATGACAGAGAGAGACAAAGACGGAGAGAGACAGAGAGAGACAGAGACGGAGAGAGACAGAGACGGAGAGAGACAATGACAGAGAGAGACAAAGACGGAGAGAGACAGAGACGGAGAGAGACAGAGACGGAGAGAGACAAAGACGGAGAGAGACAAAGACGGAGAGAGACAAAGACGGAGAGAGACAAAGACGGAGAGAGACAAAGACGGAGAGAGACAAAGACGGAGAGAGAGAGAGAGAGTGAGACAGAGAGAGAGGGAGACAGAGAGAGAGGGAGACAGAGAGGGAGGGAGACACAGAGGGAGGGAGACACAGAGGGAGGGAGACACAGAGGGAGGGAGACACAGAGGGAGGGAGACACAGAGGGAGGGAGACACAGAGGGAGGGAGACACAGAGGGAGGGAGACACAGAGGGAGGGAGACACAGAGGGAGGGAGACACAGAGGGAGGGAGACACAGAGGGAGGGAGACACAGAGGGAGGGAGACACAGAGGGAGGGAGACACAGAGGGAGGGAGACACAGAGGTAGGGAGACAGAGACAGAGAGAGGGGGGGACAGAGAGAGGGAGAGACAGAGAGAGGGAGAGACAGAGAGAGGGAGAGACAGAGAGAGGGAGAGACAGAGAGAGGGAGAGACAGAGAGAGGGAGACACAGAGAGAGGGAGACACAGAGAGAGGGAGACACAGAGAGAGGGAGACACAGAGAGAGGGATAGTCAGAGAGGGAGACACAGAGAGAGGGAACACAGAGAGAGGGAGACACAGAGAGAGAGACACAGAGAGAGGGAGACACAGAGAGAGTCAGAGAGAGAGCCAGAGAGAGACAGACAGAGAGAGACAAAGACGGAGAGAGACAGAGAGAGAGGGAGACAAAGAGAGAGGGAGACAGAGAGGGAGGGAGACAGAGAGGGAGGGAGACAGAGAAGGAGGGAGACAGAGAGGGAGGGAGACACAGAGGGAGGGAGACACAGAGGGAGGGAGACACAGAGGGAGGGAGACACAGAGGGAGGGAGACACAGAGGGAGGGAGACACAGAGGGAGGGAGACACAGAGGGAGGGAGACTCAGAGGGAGGGAGACACAGAGGGAGGGAGACACAGAGGGAGGGAGACACAGAGGGAGGGAGACACAGAGGGAGAGAGAGAGGGACAGACCAAGAGAGAGAGAGAGAGAAAGACAGAGAGAAAGAGTGACAGAGGGAGAGGGACACAGAGAGAGGGAGAGACAGAGAGAGAGAGAGACAGAGAGAACGAGACAGAGACAGAGAGAGAGAGAAAGATAGAGCGAGAAAGAGAGAGAGATAGAGAGAGAGAGACAGACAGAGAGACACAGAGAGGGAGAGAGAGACACAGAGAGAGAGAGAGACAGAGAGAGAGAGGGACAGACAGAGAAAGAGAGAGGGACAGAGAGAGACACAGTGAGAGAGAGAGAGAGACAGACAGAGAAAGACAGACAGAGAGAGACAGAGCAGCAAAGAGAGAGAGACAGAGACACAGAGAGAGACAGAGAGAGAGACAGAGAGGCAGAGAGAGACAGAGACAGAGACGGAGAGAGACAGAGACGGAGAGAGACAGAGACGGAGAGAGACAATGACAGAGAGAGACAAAGACGGAGAGAGACAGAGACGGAGAGAGACAGAGACGGAGAGAGACAAAGCCGGAGAGAGACAAAGACGGAGAGAGACAAAGACGGAGAGAGACAAAGACGGAGAGAGACAAAGACGGAGAGAGACAAAGACGGAGAGAGAGAGAGAGAGTGAGACAGAGAGAGAGGGAGACAGAGAGGGAGGGAGACACAGAGGGAGGGAGACACAGAGGGAGGAAGACACAGAGGGAGGGAGACACAGAGGGAGGGAGACACAGAGGGAGGGAGACACAGAGGGAGGGAGACACAGAGGGAGGGAGACACAGAGGGAGGGAGACACAGAGGGAGGGAGACACAGAGGGAGGGAGACACAGAGGGAGGGAGACACAGAGGGAGGGAGACACAGAGGGAGGGAGACACAGAGGGAGGGAGACACAGAGGGAGGGAGACACAGAGGGAGGGAGACACAGAGGGAGGGAGACACAGAGGGAGGGAGACACAGAGGGAGGGAGACAGAGACAGAGACAGAGAGAGGGGGGGACAGAGAGAGGGAGAGACAGAGAGAGGGAGAGACAGAGAGAGGGAGAGACAGAGAGAGGGAGAGACAGAGAGAGGGAGACACAGAGAGAGGGAGACACAGAGAGAGGGAGACACAGAGAGAGGGAGACACAGAGAGAGGGAGACACAGAGAGAGGGATAGTCAGAGAGGGAGACACAGAGAGAGGGAACACAGAGAGAGGGAGACACAGAGAGAGAGACACAGAGAGAGGGAGACACAGAGAGAGTCAGAGAGAGAGCCAGAGAGAGACAGACAGAGAGAGACAAAGACGGAGAGAGACAGAGAGAGAGGGAGACAAAGACGGAGAGAGACAGAGACGGAGAGAGACAAAGACGGAGAGAGACAAAGACGGAGAGAGACAAAGACGGAGAGAGACAAAGACGGAGAGAGACAAAGACGGAGAGAGACAAAGACGGAGAGAGACAAAGACGGAGAGAGAGAGAGAGAGTGAGACAGAGAGAGAGGGAGACAGAGAGGGAGGGAGACAGAGAGGGAGGGAGACAGAGAGGGAGGGAGACACAGAGGGAGGGAGACACAGAGGGAGGGAGACACAGAGGGAGGGAGACAGAGAGGGAGGGAGACAGAGAGGGAGGGAGACACAGAGGGAGGGAGACACAGAGGGAGGGAGACACAGAGGGAGGGAGACACAGAGGGAGGGAGACACAGAGGGAGGGAGACACAGAGGGAGGGAGACACAGAGGGAGGGAGACACAGAGGGAGGGAGACACCGAGGGAGGGAGACACAGAGGGAGAGAGAGAGGGACAGACCAAGAGAGAGACAGAGAGAGAGAGAAAGACAGAGAGAAAGAGTGACAGAGGGAGAGGGATACAGAGAGAGGGAGAGACAGAGAGAGAGAGAGAGAGAGAGAGAGAGACAGAGAGAACGAGACAGAGACAGAGAGAGAGAGAAAGATAGAGCGAGAAAGAGAGAGAGATAGAGAGAGAGAGACAGACAGAGAGACACAGAGAGGGAGAGAGAGACACAGAGAGAGAGAGAGACAGAGAGAGAGAGGGACAGACAGAGAAAGAGAGAGGGACAGAGAGAGACACAGTGAGAGAGAGAGAGAGACAGACAGAGAAAGACAGACAGAGAGACAGAGCAGCAAAGAGAGAGAGAGACAGAGACACAGAGAGAGACAGAGAGAGAGACAGAGAGGCAGAGAGAGACAGAGACAGAGACGGAGAGAGACAGAGACGGAGAGAGACAGAGACGGAGAGAGACAATGACAGAGAGAGACAATGACGGAGAGAGACAAAGATGGAGAGAGACAAAGACGGAGAGAGACAAAGACGGAGAGAGACAAAGACGGAGAGAGAGAGAGAGAGAGTGAGACAGAGAGAGAGTGAGACAGAGAGAGAGTGAGACAGAGAGAGAGTGAGACACAGAGGGAGGGAGACAGAGAGGGAGGGAGACAGAGAGGGAGGGAGACAGAGAGGGAGGGAGACAGAGAGGGAGGGAGACAGAGAGGGAGGGAGACAGAGAGGGAGGGAGACACAGAGGGAGGGAGACACAGAGGGAGGGAGACACAGAGGGAAGGAGACACAGAGGGAGGGAGACACAGAGGGAGGGAGACACAGAGGGAGGGAGACACAGAGGGAGGGAGACACAGAGGGAGGGAGACACAGAGGGAGGGAGACACAGAGGGAGGGAGACACAGAGGGAGGGAGACACAGAGGGAGGGAGACACAGAGGGAGGGAGACACAGAGGGAGGGGGACACAGAGGGAGGGAGACACAGAGGGAGGGAGACACAGAGGGAGGGAGACACAGAGGGAGGGAGACACAGAGGGAGGGAGACACAGAGGGAGGGAGACACAGAGGGAGGGAGACACAGAGGGAGGGAGACACAGAGGGAGGGGACACAGAGGAGGGAGACACAGAGGGAGGGAGACACAGAGGGAGGGAGACACAGAGGGAGGGAGACACAGAGGGAGGGAGACACAGAGGGAGGGAGACACAGAGGGAGGGAGACACAGAGGGAGGGAGACACAGAGGGAGGGTGACACAGAGGGAGGGAGACAGAGAGGGAGGGAGACACAGAGGGAGGGAGACACAGAGGGAGGGAGACACAGAGGGAGGGAGACACAGAGGGAGGGAGACACAGAGGGAGGGAGACACAGAGGGAGGGAGACACAGAGGGAGGGAGACACAGAGGGAGGGAGACACAGAGGGAGGGAGACACAGAGGGAGAGACACAGAGGGAGGGAGACACAGAGGGAGGGAGACACAGAGGGAGGGAGACACAGAGGGAGGGAGACACAGAGGGAGGGAGACACAGAGGGAGGGAGACAGAGACAGAGAGAGGGACAGTGACAGAGAGAGGGACAGAGAGAAAGAGAGAGAGAGAGGGACAGACCAAGAGAGAGACAGAGAGAGGGATAGACCAAGAGAGAGACAGAGAGAGACAAAGATGGAGAGAGACAGAGAGAGAGTGAGACAGAGGGAGAGTGAGACAGAGGGAGAGGGAGACAGAGAGGGAAGGAGACAGAGAGGGAAGGAGACAGAGAGGGAAGGAGACAGAGAGGGAAGGAGACAGAGAGGGAGGGAGACAGAGGGAGAGTGAGACAGAGGGAGAGGGAGACAGAGAGGGAGGGAGACAGAGAGGGAGGGAGACACAGAGGGAGGGAGACACAGAGGGAGGGAGACACAGAGGGAGGGAGACACAGAGGGAGGGAGACACAGACAGAGAGAGGGGGGGACAGAGAGAGGGGGGGACAGAGAGAGGGAGACACAGAGAGAGGGAGACACAGAGAGAGGGAGACACAGAGAGAGGGAGACACAGAGAGAGGGAGACACAGAGAGAGGGAGACACAGAGAGAGGGAGACACAGAGAGAGGGAGACACAGAGAGAGTCAGAGAGAGAGTCAGAGAGAGACAGACAGAGAGAGACAAAGACGGAGAGAGACAAAGAGAGAGGGAGACAGAGAGGGAGGGAGACAGAGAGGGAGGGAGACAGAGAGGGAGCGAGACACAGAGGGAGGGAGACACAGAGGGAGGGAGACACAGAGGGAGGGAGACACAGAGGGAGGGAGACACAGAGGGAGGGAGACACAGAGGGTGGGAGACACAGAGGGAGGGAGACACAGAGGGAGGGAGACACAGAGGGAGGGAGACACAGAGGGAGGGAGACACAGAGGGAGGGAGACACAGAGGGAGGGAGACACAGAGGGAGGGAGACACAGAGGGAGGGAGACACAGAGGGAGGGAGACACAGAGGGAGGGAGACACAGAGGGAGGGAGACACAGAGGGAGGGAGACACAGAGGGAGGGAGACACAGAGGGAGGGAGACACAGAGGGAGGGAGACACAGAGGGAGGGAGACACAGAGGGAGGGAGACACAGAGGGAGCGAGACACAGAGGGAGCGAGACACAGAGGGAGCGAGACACAGAGGGTGCGAGACACAGAGGGAGGGAGACACAGAGGGAGGGAGACACAGAGGGAGGGAGACACAGAGGGAGGGAGACACAGAGGGAGGGAGACACAGAGGGAGGGAGACACAGAGGGAGGGAGACACAGAGGGCGGGAGACACAGAGGGCGGGAGACACAGAGGGAGGGAGACAGAGACAGAGGGACAGAGAGAGAGAGAGAGACACACACAGATAGTCAGAGGGAGAGAGAGACAGAGACAGAGAGAGAGAGACAGAGAGACACAGAGAGAGAGACAGAGAGAGAGATGGACAGAGAGAGAGAGAGACAGAGAAAGAGAGAGACAGGAAGAGATACAGAGTAACAGAGAGGTAGGGAGAATGAGAGAGAGCAATGCAGAGAGTAACAGTTGTCTGAATACAGATTCTATCTTATTGTAACATTCGGTACCACATGTACTGAGCTCACCAGCATTTGCAGAAGCCATTATATAAATACCGTTCTGTCTGTATTGTGTGAATCCAATCTTGAAATTTGCATTCATGTTGCTAATTCTGCCAAGACAGAAACAGAAAGAGTGTTTGAATTCTCCGTGATTAGACCCCTTAACGATAAACAACATGGTGGATGAGAGGGATGGAGAGGGAGAGGGAGAGAGGGAGAGGAAGAGAGAGAGATGGAGCGATACAGAGTAACAGAGAGATAGGGAGAGGGAGCAATGCAGAGAGTAACAGTTAGACAGTGAGGAATAGAGATTAATTCAGATGGGTAGTGAGTGTCAGGGGAGTCCGAGACGCTCCATAAACAAGGTAAAGATTTGAAAATGGAGGAGTGTTTCTTCCCCACTTTTAAAAGACAATCCACACTCACACCAGTCACATTTCACACTCTCTGCTCAGTCCTGTGTTGGGGGGTGTTGAGTGTGGGATCAGTGTTTGCTTTTCTCAAACCGCACTGATATTCCCAACAAGGGCAAGAGGTTTCAGTGTTTAAAAATGTAAACATTTAAAAACAAAAGCAGACAGGATTTGGTTAAATCGCACGGGATCCAGGGTGAGGTAGCCAAATGGATATAAAATAGGCTTGATGACAGGAGACAGAGGGTGGTTGTAGAGGGTTGTTTTATTTTCAAACTGGAGGCCTGTGACCACTGTTACTTGTCAGTTATATGAATGATTTGGATGAGAATTTCGGAGGCATGGTTTGTAAGTTTACAGATGACACCAAGATTTGTGGCATAGTGGACAGTGAAGAAGGTTATCTCGGGTTGCAACGGGATCTTGATCAATTGGGATGGAATCAGATGGAATTTAATTCAGATAAATGCGAGGTGATGCATTTTGGTGGATCGAACCAGAGAACCATAGAACATTACAGCACAGAAACAGGTCTTTTGGCCCTTCTTGGCTGTGCCGAACCATTTTTCTGCCTAGTCCCACTGACCTGCACCTGGACCATATCCCCCCACACCCCTCTCATCCATGTACCTGTCCAAGTTTTTCTTCAATGTTAAAAGTGAGCCCGCATTCACCACTTCATCTGGCAGCTCATTCCACACTCCCACCACTCTCTGTGTGAAGAACCAGCACAGGACTTACTCAGTTAATGGTGGGGTATTGGTAAGAGTTACAGAACGAAGAGATCTCGGGGGTACAGATTGATAGCTCCTTGAAAGTGGAGTGACAGGTGGCTAGAGTGGTGAAGCGTGCAGGTAAGCAAGCAATTAGGAAGACCAATGGGATGTTGTCCTTCTTTGCAAGAGGATGTGAGTACAGGAGTAAGGATGCCTTACTGCAGCTGGACAGGGCCTCAGTGAGACCACACCTGCAGTATTGTGTACAGTGTTCCTCTCCTTATCTGAGAAAGCATTGAAGAAAATTGCTCACTGTGAACAAACCTAAAAAAGCTGACTGATGTTTCATTCCAGATTCTCAGAGGGAGAGAGAGAGAGATTCAGAGAAAACACAGACTGAGTGAGTGAGAAAAAGGGAGTGACAGAGATCAAGAGGGGGACCGAGAGATGGTGAGTGAAAGAAATATATTAGTCAGAGCGCATCGGAAAAGGAGGATTGGAATTTGTCAGCCTTGCTTTATGGAAAGCTTTAGTGTTTGGTCAGAATGTTAACACGGTGAAGTATATTAGTCTGATACACACACACACTCACACTGACATACACACACTGATATACACTCGCACACCAATACACACACACTGATACACACTCACATACACACACACACTCACACTGACATACACACACTGATATACACTCGCACACCAATACACACACACTGATACACACTCACATACACACACACCCAGATACACACTCACATACACACACACAGATACACACTCACATACACACACACACAGATACACACTCACACACCCAGATACACACTCACATACACACTGATACACACACACACCCAGATACACACTCACATACAAACAAAGAACAAAGAACAATACAGCACAGGAACAGGCCCTTCGGCCCTCCAAGCCCGCGCCGCTCCCCGGTCCAGGATTGAATCCTGAATCCAGGATCCCCGCCCAATTTTCCAGCCTATCTACATACCAATATCCTATCCACCGAGCTGTCCCTCACAGCTATGATGCTTTGTTCATCACAACCTATTAACTCACCCCTACCCCCCCATTCCAGACCATGTGATCTCCAGGGAGAGGCGAAAACCCAGAGTGAAAAAAAAATCTGGGAAATTCCTCTCCGACCCCCTGAGGCGATCGAAACGAGTCCAGGAGATCACACTGGCCCTGATCGGAAAATGCTTCCCAACCCTATTCATTTCCACTTCCACGAACACCATATGAATTCCCTGCCCCCGAGACAGGTTCCCAACTATCCGCAGTCTCGCTCTGTACTGGCACCAGCAAGATGATCATAGAATGAAGCCTTGAAACGAGAAACAAAGAACAATTAGCCCGCGCCGCTCCCTGGTCCAAACTAGACCACTCTTTTGTATCCCTCCATTCCCACTCCGTTCATATAGCTGTCTAGATAAGTCTTAAACGTTCCCAGTGTGTCCGCCTCCACCACCTTGCCCGGCAACCCATTCCAGGCCCCCACGACCCTCTGTGTAAAATATGTCCTTCTGATATCTGTGTTAAACCTCCCCCCCTTCACCTTGAACCTATGACCCCTCGTGAACGTCACCACCGACCCGGGGAAAAGCTTCCCACCGTTCACCCTATCTATGCCTTTCATAATTTTATACACCTCTATTAAGTCTCCCCTCATCCTCCGTCTTTCCAAGGAGAACAACCCCAGTTTCCCCAATCTCTCCTCATAACCAAGCCCCTCCATACCAGGCAACATCCTGGTAAACCTCCTCTGTACTCTCTCCAAAGCCTCCACGTCCTTCTGGTAGTGTGGCGACCAGAACTGGACGCAGTATTCCAAATGCGGCCGAACCAACGTTCTATACATCTGCAACATCAGACCCCAACTTTTATACTCTATGCCCCGTCCTATAAAGGCAAGCATGCCATATGCCTTCTTCACCACCTTCTCCACCTGTGACGTCACCTTCAAAGATCTGTGGACTTGCACACCCAGGTCCCTCTGCGTCTCTACACCCTTTATGGTTCTTCCATTTATCGTGTAGCTCCTCCCTACATTATTCCCACCAAAATGCATCACTTCGCATTCATCAGGATTGAACTCCATCTGCCATTTCTTTGCCCAAATTTCTAGCCTATCTATATCCTTCTGTAGCCTCTGACAATGTTCCTCACTATCTGCAAGTCCTGCCAGTTTTGTGTCGTCCGCAAACTTACTGATCACCCCAGTTACTCCTTCTTCCAGATCATTTATATAAATACACATACACACTCGCACAACAATACACACTCACATACACACACACACACACTCACACTGACATACACACACACTGATACACACTCGCACACCAATACACACACACACACAGATACACACTCACACACCCAGATACACACTCACATACACATACACACTGATACACGCACACACACCCAGATACACACTCACATACACACTGATACACGCACACACACCCAGATACACACTCACATACACACTGATACACACACACACCCAGATACACACTCACATACACATACACACTGATACATGCACACACACCCAGATACACACTCACATACACACTGATACACGCACACACACCCAGATACACACTCACATACACACTGATACACGCACACACACACAGATACACACTCACATACACACTGATACACCCAGATACACACTCACATACACACTGATACACGCACACACACACAGATACACACTCACATACACACTGATACACCCAGATACACACTCACATACACACTGATACACACACACACACAGATACACACTCACATACACACTGATACACACACACACACAGATACACACTCACATACACACTGATACACACACAGATACACACTCACATACACACTGATACACGCACACACACACAGATACACACTCACATACACACTGATACACCCAGATACACACTCACATACACACTGATACACACACACACACAGATACACACTCACATACACACTGATACACACACACACACACACACAGATACACACTCACATACACACTGATACACACTCACACACACACAGATACACACTCACATACACACTGATACACACACACACACGCTAATACATACACAGATATACACACACAGACACACTGATACATACACCGATACACACACGTAGATTCACACACGCACACACATACAGACACACACTCTCACACACACACACACAAACACACAGCTCATTACAAAGTCAATCTCCCATTTTACTGTTTCATCACACAAGACAGGACAGTTCAGAAAATGCAGTTAGATACAGATGAAAACTCCCTCCATATCAGCCTCTCTTTCCCACTCTCCATCTAGCTGGAGAAACAGGGATAGAGATAGAGAGAAACAGAGAGAGGGGAGGAAAGGAATGGGGTGAGAGTCACACAGAGAGAGGGGAAGTGATTGAGATAGAGAGTGTCAGGCAGTGTTCCTGTGAAGCTGAGTGCGGTGGCCTTTGAAGGTGCCACACAGAACATAAGAAATAGGAGCAGGAGTGGGCCATTCTGCCCCTCGAGCATGTTCCTCTCATTGATCAGATCATGGCTGATCTGACTGTGGTCTGAACTCCTTTTTGCTGTCTGTCTCCCCATAACCCTCAACTCCCTTGAATATGTTCAATGTCCCAACGCCCACTGCTCTCTGGGGAAGGGAATTCTAAACACTAACCACCCCCTGAGAGAAGAAATTATTCCCCCTCATCTCCATCTTTAATGGGCGCTGTATGAATTTTAAACTGTGCCCTCCCTGATACTAGATTCCCCCATGTTGGCCCTGTTCTGTGATAATTAATGCAGATGTTTAAAGATTATTCAATAGTTCTTTAAGGGACACAGGGAAAAAAACATGTGACTCTTTACACAACAGATATATTTCAAGGGGATATTGCAGCCAGCTGTATCTGAGTGGCAGTAATCTTCCCTCAGAATCAGACAGATTGTGGGTTCAGCTCAGAGCCTCAAATACTAGGCCCTTAGCATCGATCAGAGACTCCGAACACAGCATGATGGGAGACTGGACAAAGGAAGCTGGTGTTGAATGTGTGAGCCTTGCTTTGTGGAAAGCTTTAGTGCTTGGGGAGAATGTCAACTTTTCAATGGACCTGCCGTATATTAAGCTGATCTTTCTCCACACCCTATCAGTAACCGCAACACTATATTCTGCACCCTTGCCTCTCCTTCTCCCTGTGTACTCTATGTACAGAATGTTTTGTCTGTATAGCGCACAAGAAACAATACTTTTCACTGCATCCCAATACAAATCAATCAAATCAAATCAAATTAACACGGTGAAGTTTGGACCCTGTGGGGTGACAGTTGTCTGAATACAGATTCTAT
>NW_027590739.1:55000-75000 GCF_964213995.1 Mustelus asterias
CAATGGAAACTGTTTCCAATTATTCCCCAATACAATTGTTCACACTTTACTGTGAACTACATTCCACTGACATTCCCAAAGCAGCCACAGAAAAGTGACTGGTTATTTTAAACATTGAAACTGAACTATATTAACTTACAATTCACTCACATTGTACAGAAATGTTGCCCCTGTGGGATGACAGTTTGGGAGTAACATTGCAACATTAAGGTCCCCTGCGTATTGTGTTTGACAACATTTGCAGCATTTCCAAGATATCAGCGACATTGCTGTGTGTATTGTGTGAATACAGCTGTGAAATATCCACACATATTGAACTCCCACTGCTGCTGCCTTTTCATCATTTATAAACACACAAACTAGAAGCAGGAGGAGGCCATTCGGCCCTTCCAGCCTGCTCCAACATTCATTATGATCATGGCTGATCATCAAATTCAACATCCTGATCCCACTTTAGCCCCAAGAGCTCTATCCAATGACTGGGTAAAATTAGATCCCTCTTTGTTCCCACATTGAAGCGATCGAAGAGTGGATTCATCAAGTGTTTCGATGCAGAGAAAACCTCCCTCTACACTGTCCCCATCAAACACTCCCAGGACAGGGACAGCATGGGGTTAGATACAGAGTAAAGCTCCCTCTACACTGTCCCCATCAAACACCCCCAGGACAGGTACAGCACGGGGTTAGATACAGAGTAAAGCTCCCTCTACACTGTCCCCATCCAACACACCCAGGACAGATACAGCACGGGGTTAGATACAGAGTAAAGCTCCCTCTACACTGTCCCCATCAAACAGTCCCAGGACAGGTACAGCACGGGGTTAGATACAGAGTAAAGCTCACTGTACACTGTCCCCATCAAACAGTCCCAGAACAGCGACAGCACAGGGTTAGATACAGAGTAAAGCTCACTGTACACTGTCCCCATCAAACAGTCCCAGAACAGCTACAGCACAGGGTTAGATACAGAGTAAAGCTCCCTCTGCACTGTCCCCAACAAACTCGCCCAGGACAGGTGCAGCACGGGTTTAGATACAGAATAAAGCTCCTTCGATACTGTCCCCATCAAACACTCCCAGAACAGGGACAGCATGGGTTAGATACAGAGTAAAGTTCCCTCTACACTATCCCCATCAAACTCTCCAAGAACAGATACAGCAGGGGGTTAGATATGGAGTAAAGCTCCCTCTACAATATCCCCATCAGACAAACCAAGGACAGGTACAGCACGGGATTAGATACAGAGAAAAGCTCCCTCGACACTGTCCCCATCAAACACTCCCAGGACAGGTACAGCACGGGTTTAGATACAGAGTAAAGCTCCCTCGACACTGTCCCCATCAAACACTCCCAGCACAGGTACAGCACGGGATTAGATACAGCGTAAATCTCCCTCTACATTGTGTGTGTGAGAGAGAATATGAGTTTGTGTGTGTGTGAGAGGGAGAGTGTGAGAAAGAGACAATGTGTGATGAAGACAGAGTGCGTCTGAGAGAGAGTGAGTGTGTGTGTGTGAGAGAGAGAGTGTGTGTGTGTGAGAGAGAGAGTGTATGAGAGAGAGAGTGTGTGTGTGTGTGTGTGAGAGAGAGAGAGTGTGTGTGTCTGAAAGTGTGAGAGAGTGTGTGTGTGAGAGAGAGAGAGAGAGTGTGTGTGAGAGAGTATGTGTGTGTCTGAGAGTGTGAGAGAGTGTGTGTGTGAGAGAGAGAGCGTGTGTGAGAGAGAGTGTGTGTGTGTGTGTGTGTGAGATAGTATGTGTGTGTCTGAGAGTGTGAGAGAGTGTGTGTGAGAGAGAGAGAGAGCGTGTGTGAGAGAGTGTGTGTGTGTGTGAGATAGTATGTGTGTGTCTGAGAGTGTGAGAGTGTGTGTGTGTGAGAGAGAGTGCGTGTGTGTGAGAGAGAGTGTGTGTGTGTGAGAGAGATAGTATGTGTGTGTGTGAGAGAGAGAGAGCGTGTGTGTGTGTGTGTGTGCGTGAGATTATGTGTTTGTCTAAGAGTGTGTAAGAGAGAGTGTGTGTGTGTGAGCTGATCTTTTTCTACAGTCTATCGGTAACTGCAACACTATATTCTGCACCCTTTCCTCTCCTTCTCCCTGTGTACTCTACGTACAGAATGTTTTGTCTGTATAGCGCACAAGAAACAATACTTTTCACTGCATCCCAACACAAATCAATCAAATCAAATCAAATTAACACGGTGAAGTTTGGACCCTGTGGGGTGACAGGTGTCTGAATACAGATTCTATCTTATTGTAACATTCAGGTACCACGTGTACTGAGCTCACCAGCGTTCTGTCTGTATTGTGTGAATCCAGTCTTGAAATATCCACTCATGTTGCTAATTCTGCCAAGACAGAAACAGAAAGAGTGTTTGAATTCTCCGTGATTAGACCCCTTAACGATAAACAACATGGTGGATGAGAGGGATAGAGACGGAAAGGGAGAGAGAGAGAGGAAGAGAGAGAGATGGAGCGATGCAGAGTAACAGAGAGACAGAGAGAGAGTGTGTGCGAGAGAGAGAGTGTGTGCGAGAGAGAGAGTGTGTGCAAGAGAGAGAGTGTGCGTAAGAGTGGGTGTGTGTGTGTGTGAGAGGGAGTGTGTGCGAGAGAGAGTAAATGTTTGAGAGAGAGTGTCTGTGTGAGAGAGAGTGTGTGTGTGTGAGAGACTGAGTGCATGTGTGTGAGAGTGTGTCAGTGAGAGAGAATGCATGGGTGAGAGTGTGTGAGCGTGAAAGTGTGTGTGAGAGAATGTGTGTGAGAGAGAAAGTGTCTGTGACAGAGAGAAAGAGCGTGAGTGTGAGAGAGAGAGTGCATAAGAGATAGTGTATGTGTGTGAGAGAGATAGAGAGAGCATGTGTGTGTGTGTGTCTGTCTGAGAGCGTGTAAGGAGAGCGTGTGTGTGACCTGATCTTCCTCTACAGTCTATCAGGAACTGAATCATGGGATTAGATGCAAAGTAAAGCTCCCTCGACACTGTCCTCATCAAACACTCCCAGGAAAGGTACAGGTACAGCACAGAGTTCGATACAGAGTAAAGCTCTCTCTACACTGTTCCCATCAAACACTCCCAGGACAGGTACAGCACGGGGTTAGATACAGAGTAAAGCTCCCTCTACACTGTCCCCCATCAAACACTCCCAGGACAGGAAGAGCACGGGGTTAGATACAGAGGAAATCTCCCTCTGCACTGTTCCCATCAAACACTCCCAGGACAGGGACAGCACGGGGTTAGATACAGATAAAGCTCCCTCTACACTGTCACTATCAAATAACTATCAAATCTCCACATCATGACTGTCAAACATTCCAATGACAGATACAGCATGGGGATAGATACAGGGAAAAGCTGCCTACACATCAATCACACCCAGGACAGGTACAGCATCGGGTGAGAAACAGCGTAAATCTCCCTCTACATTGTGTGTGTGAGAGAGAATGTGTGTGTGTGAGAGGGAGAGTGTGAGAAAGAGAGACAATGTGTGATGGAGACAATGTGCGTCTGAGAGAGAGTGAGTGTGTGTGTGAGAGAGAGTGTGTGTGTCTGAGAGTGTGAGAGAGTGTGTGTGTGAGAGAGAGTGTGTGTGTGTGTGAGATAGTCTGTGTGTGTCTGAGAGTGTGAGAGAGTGTGTGTGCGAGAGAGAGAGAGCGTGTGTGTGTGTGAGATTATGTGTGTGTCTAAGAGTGTGTAAGAGAGAGTGTGTGTGTGAGCTGATCTTTTTCTACAGTCTATCGGTAACTGCAACACTATATTCTGCACCCTTTCCTCTCCTTCTCCCTGTGTACTCTATGTACAGAATGTTTTGTCTGGATAGCGCACAAGAAACAATACTTTTCACTGCATCCCAACACAAATCAATCAAATCAAATCAAATTAACACGGTGAAGTTTGGACCCTGTGGGGTGACAGGTGTCTGAATACAGATTCTATCTTATTGTAACATTCAGGTACCACGTGTACTGAGCTCACCAGCGTTCTGTCTGTATTGTGTGAATCCAGTCTTGAAATATCCACTAATGTTGCTAATTCTGCCAAGACAGAAACAGAAAGAGTGTTTGAATTCTCCGTGATTAGACCCCTTAACGATAAACAACATGGTGGATGAGAGGGATAGAGAGGGAGAGAGAGAGAGAGAGAGGAAGAGAGAGAGATGGAGCGATGCAGAGTAAGAGAGAGATAGGGAGAGGGAGCAATGCAGAGAGTAACAGTTAGACAGTGAGGAATAGAGATTAATTCAGATGGGTAGTGAGTGTCAGGGGAGTCCAAGACGCGACATAAGCAAGGTAAAGATTTGAAAATGGAGGAGTGTTTCTTACCCACTTTTAAAAGACAATCCACACTCACACCAGTCACATTTCACACTCTCTGCTCAGTCCTGTGTTGGGGGTGATGAGTGTGGGATCAGTGTTTGTTTTTCTCAAACCGCACTGATATTCCCAACAAGGGCAAGAGGTTTCAGTGTTTAAAAATGTAAACATTTAAAAACAAAAGCAGACAGGATTTGGTTAAATCTCACGGGATCCAGGGTGAGGTAGCCAAATGGATATAAAATAGGCTTGATGACAGAAGACAGAGGGTGGTTGTAGAGGGTTGTTTTTTTGTCCAACTGGAGGCCTGTGACCAGCGGGGTGCCTCAGGGATCGGTGCTGGGTCCACTGTTATTTGTCATTTATATTAATGATTTGGATGAGAATTTAGGAGGCATGGTTTGTAAGTTTGCAGTTGACACCAAGATTTGTGGCATAGTGGACAGTGAAGAAGGTTATCTAGGGTTGCAATGGGATCTTGATCAATTGGGCCAGTGGGCTGTTGAATGGCAGATGGAGTTTAATTTAGATAAATGCAAGGTGATACATTTTGGTGGATCGAACCAACACAGGACTTACTCAGTTAATGGTAGGGTGTTGGTGAGAGTTACAGAACAAAGGGATCTCGGGGGTACAGATTGACAGCTCCTTGAAAGTGGAGTCACAGGTGGATAGAGTGGTGAAGAAGGCATTCCACATGCTTGGTTTCATTGGTCAGAACATGGAATACAGGAGTTGGGACGTCTTGTTGAAGTTGTACAAGACATTGGTAAGACCACACTTGGAATGCTGTGTATTGTTCTGGTCACCCTTATAAAAAGGAGATTATTAAGCAAGAAAGTGTGCAGAAAAGAATGACTGGGATGCTATGGGGTCCTGATGGTTTGAGTTATAATGAGAGGCTGGATACTCTGGGACTTTTTTTCCCTTGAGTTGGCTTAGTGGTGTTCTTATAGAGGTCTCTAAAATAATGAGGGCATGGATACAGCAGCTTTACAGAACCTTAGTTAGGCCGCACTTGGAATATAGTGTTCAATTCTGATCGACACACTACCAGAAAGATGTGGAGCATTTGGAGAGGGTTCAGAAAAGATTTACCAGGATGTTGCCTGGTATGGAGGGCATTAGCTCTGAGGAGAGATTGGAGAAACTTGGTTTGTTCTCACTGGAACGACGGAGGTTGAGGGATGACCTGATAGAATTCTACAAGATTATGAGGGGCAGGGACAGAGTGGATAGTCAGAGGCTTTTTACCAGGGTGGAAGATTCAAAATCTAGGGGGCATAGGTTTAAGGTGTGAGGGGCAAGGTTAAAAGGAGATGTACAAGGCAAGTTTTTTTACACAGAGGGTGGTGGGTGCCTGGAACTCGCTGCCGGGGGAGGTAGTGGAAGCAGATACGATAGTGAGTTTTACGGAACGTCTGGACAAATACATGAATAGGATGGGAATAGAGGGATATGGTGCCCGGAAGGGTAGGGGGTTTTAGTTCAGTCGGGCAGCATGGTTGGTGCAGGCATGGAGGGCCGAAGGGACTGTTCCTGTGCTGTAATTCCTGTCCCCATCAAACACTCCCAGGACAGGTACAGCACGGGGTTAGATACAGAGTGAAGCTCCCTCGACACTGTCCCCATCAAACACTCCCAGGACAGGTACAGCACGGGGTTAGACACAGAGTAAATCTCCCTCCACACTGTCCCCATCAAACACTCCCAGGACAGGGACAGCACGGGGTTAGATACAGAGCAAAGCTCGCTCTACACTGTCCCCATAAAACACTTCCAGGAGAGAAACAGCACGGGTTCAGATACAGAGTGAAGCTCCCTCGACACTGTCTCCATCAAACACACCGAGGAAAGGTACAGCACGGGTTTAGATACAGAGTGAAGCTCCCTATACACTGTCCCCATCAAATAATCCAATGACAGATACAGCATGGTGCTAGATTAAAGGAAAAGCTGCCTCCACATTGTGCACATCAAACACTCCCAGGACAGGTACAGCACGGGGTTAGATACAGCTCAAATCTTCCTCTACATTTTGCCCATCATTGTGTGTGTGTGTGTGTGTGAGAGAGAGAATGTGTGTGCGAGAGAGAGTGTGTGTGTGTGAGAGAGAGTGTGTGTGTGAGAGAGAGAGTGTGTGTGTGAGAGAGAGTGTGTGTGTGTGAGAGAGAGTGTGTGTGTGAGAGAGAGAGTGTGTGTGTGAGAGAGAGTGTGTGTGTGTGAGAGAGAGATTGTGTGAGAGAGAGTGTGCGAGAGAGTGTGAGTGTGTGAGAGAGAGAGTGTGTGTGTGAGAGAGTGTGTGTGCGAGAGAGAGAGTGTGTGCGAGAGAGAGAGTGCGAGAGAGAGTGTGTGTGTGTGAGAGAGAGATTGTGTGAGAGAGAGTGTGCGAGAGAGTGTGAGTGTGTGAGAGAGAGAGTGTGTGTGTGAGAGAGTGTGTGTGCGAGAGAGTGTGTGTGCGAGAGAGAGAGTGTGTGCGAGAGAGAGAGTGCGAGAGTGAGAGTGTGTGTGTGTGAGAGAGAGATTGTGTGAGAGAGAGTGTGCGAGAGAGTGTGAGTGTGTGAGAGAGAGAGTGTGTGTGTGAGAGAGTGTGTGTGCGAGAGAGTGTGTGTGCGAGAGAGAGAGTGTGTGCGAGAGAGAGTGTGTGCGAGAGTGAGTGTGTGCGAGAGAGAGTGTGTGCGAGAGAGAGTGTGTGCGAGAGAGAGTGTGTGTGTGTGTGAGAGAGATTGTGTGCGAGAGAGTGTGTGCGAAAGTGTGTGTATGAGAGAGAGTGTGTGTATGAGAGAGCGTGTGTGAGAGAGAGAGTGTGTGCGAGAGAGTGTGTGCGTGTGAGAGAGTGTGTGCGAGAGAGCGTGTGCGTGAGAGAGAGAGTGTGTGCGTGAGAGAGAGTGTGTGCGTGACAGAGAGAGAGAGAGTGTGTGTGAGAGACAGTGTGTGCGAGAGTGAGTGTGTGTCTGAGAGAGAGTGTGCGTGTGCGAGAGAGAGTGTGTGTGAGAGACAGTGTGTGCGAGAGTGAGAGTGTGTGTGTGAGAGAGAGTGTGCGTGTGAGAGAGAGTGTGCGTGTGAGAGAGAGTGTGTGTGTGTGAGAGAGAGTATATGTTTGAGAGAGTGTATGTGTGAGAGAGAGAGTGTATGTGTGTGAGAGAGAGAGTGTATGTGTGTGAGAGAGTGAGTGTATGTGTGTGAGAGAGTGAGTGTATGTGTGTGAGAGTGTGACAGTGAGAGAGAATGCGTGGGTGAGAGTGTGTGAGCGTGAAAGTGTGTGTGAGAGAATGTGTGTGAGAGGGAAAGTGTGTGTGAGAGACAGAGAGAGCGTGTGTGTGTGTGTGTGTGTGTGTGTGTGTGTGTGTGTCTGAGAGTGTGTAAGGAGAGTGTGTGTGTGACCTGATCTTCCTCTACAGTCTATCAGTAACTGAAACACGGGATTAGATGCAAAATAAAGAGTCTTCACTCCCGCACTCTCACACACACTCTCTCACACACTCTCTCTCACACACACACACACACACTTTCTCACACTCTCTCTCTCGCACACACACTCTCTCTCAGTCTCTCTACACTGTTCCCATCCAAAACACCCAGGACAGATACAGCACGGGGTTAGGTACAGAGTAAAGCTCCCTCTACACTGTCCCCATCAAACACTCCCAGGACAGGTACAGCACAGGGTTAGATACAGAGTAAAGCTCTCTCTACACTGTCCCCATCAAACACACCCAGGACAGGTACAGCACGGGGTTAGATACAGATTAAACCTCACTGTACACTCTCCCCATCAAACACTCCCAGGACAGGTACAGCACGGGGTGAGATACAGAGTAAATCTCCCTCTACACTGTCCCCATCCAACACACCCAGGACAGATACAGCACGGGGTTAGATATAGAGTAAAGCTCCCTCTTCACTGTCTCCATCAAATAAACCAAGGACAGATACAGCACGGGTTTAGATACAGAGTAAAGCTCCCTCTGCACTGTCCCCATCAAAACACTCCCAGGACAGGTACAGCACAGGGTTGGATACAGAGTAAAGCTCCCTCTACACTGTCCCCATCAAAACAGTCCCAGAACAGATACAGCACGGGGTTAGATATAGAGTAAAGCTCCCTCTACACTGTCCCCTTCAAACAAACCAAGGACAGATACAGCACGGGGTTAGATACAGAGTAAAGCTCCCTCTGCACTGGCCCATCAAACACTCCCAGGACAGGTACAGCACGGGTTTAGATACAGAGTAAAGCTCCCTCGATACTGTCCCCATCAAACACTCCCAGGACAGGGACAGCATGGGTTAGATACAGAGTAAAGCTCCCTCTGCACTATCCCCATCAAACACTCCAAGAACAGGTACAGCAGGGGGTTAGATATGGAGTAACGCTCCCTCTACAATATCCCCATCAGACAACCGAGGACAGGTACAGCACGGGGTTAGATACAGAGTGAAGCTCCCTCGACACTGTCCCCATCAAACACTCCCAGGACAGGTACAGCACGGGGTTAGACACAGAGTAAATCTCCCTCCACACTGTCCCCATCAAACACTCCCAGGACAGGGACAGCACGGGGTTAGATACAGAGCAAAGCTCGCTCTACACTGTCCCCATAAAACACTTCCAGGAGAGAAACAGCACGGGTTCAGATACAGAGTGAAGCTCCCTCGACACTGTCTCCATCAAACACACCGAGGAAAGGTACAGCACGGGTTTAGATACAGAGTGAAGCTCCCTATACACTGTCCCCATCAAATAATCCAATGACAGATACAGCATGGTGCTAGATTAAAGGAAAAGCTGCCTCCACATTGTGCACATCAAACACTCCCAGGACAGGTACAGCACGGGGTTAGATACAGCTCAAATCTTCCTCTACATTTTGCCCATCATTGTGTGTGTGTGTGTGTGTGTGTGTGTGTGTGTGTGTGTGTGAGAGAGAGAATGTGTGTGCGAGAGAGAGTGTGTGTGTGTGAGAGAGAGTGTGTGTGTGAGAGAGAGAGTGTGTGTGTGAGAGAGAGTGTGTGTGTGTGAGAGAGAGATTGTGTGAGAGAGAGTGTGCGAGAGAGTGTGAGTGTGTGAGAGAGAGAGTGTGTGTGTGAGAGAGTGTGTGTGCGAGAGAGAGAGTGTGTGCGAGAGAGAGAGTGCGAGAGAGAGTGTGTGTGTGTGAGAGAGAGATTGTGTGAGAGAGAGTGTGCGAGAGAGTGTGAGTGTGTGAGAGAGAGAGTGTGTGTGTGAGAGAGTGTGTGTGCGAGAGAGTGTGTGTGCGAGAGAGAGAGTGTGTGCGAGAGAGAGAGTGCGAGAGTGAGAGTGTGTGTGTGTGAGAGAGAGATTGTGTGAGAGAGAGTGTGCGAGAGAGTGTGAGTGTGTGAGAGAGAGAGTGTGTGTGTGAGAGAGTGTGTGTGCGAGAGAGTGTGTGTGCGAGAGAGAGAGTGTGTGCGAGAGAGAGTGTGTGCGAGAGTGAGTGTGTGCGAGAGAGAGTGTGTGCGAGAGAGAGTGTGTGCGAGAGAGAGTGTGTGTGTGTGTGAGAGAGATTGTGTGCGAGAGAGTGTGTGCGAAAGTGTGTGTATGAGAGAGAGTGTGTGTATGAGAGAGCGTGTGTGAGAGAGAGAGTGTGTGCGAGAGAGTGTGTGCGTGTGAGAGAGTGTGTGCGAGAGAGCGTGTGCGTGAGAGAGAGAGTGTGTGCGTGAGAGAGAGTGTGTGCGTGACAGAGAGAGAGAGAGTGTGTGTGAGAGACAGTGTGTGCGAGAGTGAGTGTGTGTCTGAGAGAGAGTGTGCGTGTGCGAGAGAGAGTGTGTGTGAGAGACAGTGTGTGCGAGAGTGAGAGTGTGTGTGTGAGAGAGAGTGTGCGTGTGAGAGAGAGTGTGCGTGTGAGAGAGAGTGTGTGTGTGTGAGAGAGAGTATATGTTTGAGAGAGTGTATGTGTGAGAGAGAGAGTGTATGTGTGTGAGAGAGAGAGTGTATGTGTGTGAGAGAGTGAGTGTATGTGTGTGAGAGAGTGAGTGTATGTGTGTGAGAGTGTGACAGTGAGAGAGAATGCGTGGGTGAGAGTGTGTGAGCGTGAAAGTGTGTGTGAGAGAATGTGTGTGAGAGGGAAAGTGTGTGTGAGAGACAGAGAGAGCGTGTGTGTGTGTGTGTGTGTGTGTGTGTGTGTGTGTCTGAGAGTGTGTAAGGAGAGTGTGTGTGTGACCTGATCTTCCTCTACAGTCTATCAGTAACTGAAACACGGGATTAGATGCAAAATAAAGAGTCTTCACTCCCGCACTCTCACACACACTCTCTCACACACTCTCTCTCACACACACACACACACACACTTTCTCACACTCTCTCTCTCGCACACACACTCTCTCTCAGTCTCTCTACACTGTTCCCATCCAAAACACCCAGGACAGATACAGCACGGGGTTAGGTACAGAGTAAAGCTCCCTCTACACTGTCCCCATCAAACACTCCCAGGACAGGTACAGCACAGGGTTAGATACAGAGTAAAGCTCTCTCTACACTGTCCCCATCAAACACACCCAGGACAGGTACAGCACGGGGTTAGATACAGATTAAACCTCACTGTACACTCTCCCCATCAAACACTCCCAGGACAGGTACAGCACGGGGTGAGATACAGAGTAAATCTCCCTCTACACTGTCCCCATCCAACACACCCAGGACAGATACAGCACGGGGTTAGATATAGAGTAAAGCTCCCTCTTCACTGTCTCCATCAAATAAACCAAGGACAGATACAGCACGGGTTTAGATACAGAGTAAAGCTCCCTCTGCACTGTCCCCATCAAAACACTCCCAGGACAGGTACAGCACAGGGTTGGATACAGAGTAAAGCTCCCTCTACACTGTCCCCATCAAAACAGTCCCAGAACAGATACAGCACGGGGTTAGATATAGAGTAAAGCTCCCTCTACACTGTCCCCTTCAAACAAACCAAGGACAGATACAGCACGGGGTTAGATACAGAGTAAAGCTCCCTCTGCACTGGCCCATCAAACACTCCCAGGACAGGTACAGCACGGGTTTAGATACAGAGTAAAGCTCCCTCGATACTGTCCCCATCAAACACTCCCAGGACAGGGACAGCATGGGTTAGATACAGAGTAAAGCTCCCTCTGCACTATCCCCATCAAACACTCCAAGAACAGGTACAGCAGGGGGTTAGATATGGAGTAACGCTCCCTCTACAATATCCCCATCAGACAACCGAGGACAGGTACAGCACGGGGTTAGATACAGAGTGAAGCTCCCTCGACACTGTCCCCATCAAACACTCCCAGGACAGGTACAGCACGGGGTTAGACACAGAGTAAATCTCCCTCCACACTGTCCCCATCAAACACTCCCAGGACAGGGACAGCACGGGGTTAGATACAGAGCAAAGCTCGCTCTACACTGTCCCCATAAAACACTTCCAGGAGAGAAACAGCACGGGTTCAGATACAGAGTGAAGCTCCCTCGACACTGTCTCCATCAAACACACCGAGGAAAGGTACAGCACGGGTTTAGATACAGAGTGAAGCTCCCTATACACTGTCCCCATCAAATAATCCAATGACAGATACAGCATGGTGCTAGATTAAAGGAAAAGCTGCCTCCACATTGTGCACATCAAACACTCCCAGGACAGGTACAGCACGGGGTTAGATACAGCTCAAATCTTCCTCTACATTTTGCCCATCATTGTGTGTGTGTGTGTGTGTGTGTGTGTGTGTGAGAGAGAGAATGTGTGTGCGAGAGAGAGTGTGTGTGTGTGAGAGAGAGTGTGTGTGTGAGAGAGAGAGTGTGTGTGTGAGAGAGAGTGTGTGTGTGTGAGAGAGAGATTGTGTGAGAGAGAGTGTGCGAGAGAGTGTGAGTGTGTGAGAGAGAGAGTGTGTGTGTGAGAGAGTGTGTGTGCGAGAGAGAGAGTGTGTGCGAGAGAGAGAGTGCGAGAGAGAGTGTGTGTGTGTGAGAGAGAGATTGTGTGAGAGAGAGTGTGCGAGAGAGTGTGAGTGTGTGAGAGAGAGAGTGTGTGTGTGAGAGAGTGTGTGTGCGAGAGAGTGTGTGTGCGAGAGAGAGAGTGTGTGCGAGAGAGAGAGTGCGAGAGTGAGAGTGTGTGTGTGTGAGAGAGAGATTGTGTGAGAGAGAGTGTGCGAGAGAGTGTGAGTGTGTGAGAGAGAGAGTGTGTGTGTGAGAGAGTGTGTGTGCGAGAGAGTGTGTGTGCGAGAGAGAGAGTGTGTGCGAGAGAGAGTGTGTGCGAGAGTGAGTGTGTGCGAGAGAGAGTGTGTGCGAGAGAGAGTGTGTGCGAGAGAGAGTGTGTGTGTGTGTGAGAGAGATTGTGTGCGAGAGAGTGTGTGCGAAAGTGTGTGTATGAGAGAGAGTGTGTGTATGAGAGAGCGTGTGTGAGAGAGAGAGTGTGTGCGAGAGAGTGTGTGCGTGTGAGAGAGTGTGTGCGAGAGAGCGTGTGCGTGAGAGAGAGAGTGTGTGCGTGAGAGAGAGTGTGTGCGTGACAGAGAGAGAGAGAGTGTGTGTGAGAGACAGTGTGTGCGAGAGTGAGTGTGTGTCTGAGAGAGAGTGTGCGTGTGCGAGAGAGAGTGTGTGTGAGAGACAGTGTGTGCGAGAGTGAGAGTGTGTGTGTGAGAGAGAGTGTGCGTGTGAGAGAGAGTGTGCGTGTGAGAGAGAGTGTGTGTGTGTGAGAGAGAGTATATGTTTGAGAGAGTGTATGTGTGAGAGAGAGAGTGTATGTGTGTGAGAGAGAGAGTGTATGTGTGTGAGAGAGTGAGTGTATGTGTGTGAGAGAGTGAGTGTATGTGTGTGAGAGTGTGACAGTGAGAGAGAATGCGTGGGTGAGAGTGTGTGAGCGTGAAAGTGTGTGTGAGAGAATGTGTGTGAGAGGGAAAGTGTGTGTGAGAGACAGAGAGAGCGTGTGTGTGTGTGTGTGTGTGTGTGTGTGTGTGTGTCTGAGAGTGTGTAAGGAGAGTGTGTGTGTGACCTGATCTTCCTCTACAGTCTATCAGTAACTGAAACACGGGATTAGATGCAAAATAAAGAGTCTTCACTCCCGCACTCTCACACACACTCTCTCACACACTCTCTCTCACACACACACACACACACTTTCTCACACTCTCTCTCTCGCACACACACTCTCTCTCAGTCTCTCTACACTGTTCCCATCCAAAACACCCAGGACAGATACAGCACGGGGTTAGGTACAGAGTAAAGCTCCCTCTACACTGTCCCCATCAAACACTCCCAGGACAGGTACAGCACAGGGTTAGATACAGAGTAAAGCTCTCTCTACACTGTCCCCATCAAACACACCCAGGACAGGTACAGCACGGGGTTAGATACAGATTAAACCTCACTGTACACTCTCCCCATCAAACACTCCCAGGACAGGTACAGCACGGGGTGAGATACAGAGTAAATCTCCCTCTACACTGTCCCCATCCAACACACCCAGGACAGATACAGCACGGGGTTAGATATAGAGTAAAGCTCCCTCTTCACTGTCTCCATCAAATAAACCAAGGACAGATACAGCACGGGTTTAGATACAGAGTAAAGCTCCCTCTGCACTGTCCCCATCAAAACACTCCCAGGACAGGTACAGCACAGGGTTGGATACAGAGTAAAGCTCCCTCTACACTGTCCCCATCAAAACAGTCCCAGAACAGATACAGCACGGGGTTAGATATAGAGTAAAGCTCCCTCTACACTGTCCCCTTCAAACAAACCAAGGACAGATACAGCACGGGGTTAGATACAGAGTAAAGCTCCCTCTGCACTGGCCCATCAAACACTCCCAGGACAGGTACAGCACGGGTTTAGATACAGAGTAAAGCTCCCTCGATACTGTCCCCATCAAACACTCCCAGGACAGGGACAGCATGGGTTAGATACAGAGTAAAGCTCCCTCTGCACTATCCCCATCAAACACTCCAAGAACAGGTACAGCAGGGGGTTAGATATGGAGTAACGCTCCCTCTACAATATCCCCATCAGACAACCGAGGACAGGTACAGCACGGGGTTAGATACAGAGTGAAGCTCCCTCGACACTGTCCCCATCAAACACTCCCAGGACAGGTACAGCACGGGGTTAGACACAGAGTAAATCTCCCTCCACACTGTCCCCATCAAACACTCCCAGGACAGGGACAGCACGGGGTTAGATACAGAGCAAAGCTCGCTCTACACTGTCCCCATAAAACACTTCCAGGAGAGAAACAGCACGGGTTCAGATACAGAGTGAAGCTCCCTCGACACTGTCTCCATCAAACACACCGAGGAAAGGTACAGCACGGGTTTAGATACAGAGTGAAGCTCCCTATACACTGTCCCCATCAAATAATCCAATGACAGATACAGCATGGTGCTAGATTAAAGGAAAAGCTGCCTCCACATTGTGCACATCAAACACTCCCAGGACAGGTACAGCACGGGGTTAGATACAGCTCAAATCTTCCTCTACATTTTGCCCATCATTGTGTGTGTGTGTGTGTGTGTGTGTGTGTGTGTGTGTGTGTGAGAGAGAGAATGTGTGTGCGAGAGAGAGTGTGTGTGTGTGAGAGAGAGTGTGTGTGTGAGAGAGAGAGTGTGTGTGTGAGAGAGAGTGTGTGTGTGTGAGAGAGAGATTGTGTGAGAGAGAGTGTGCGAGAGAGTGTGAGTGTGTGAGAGAGAGAGTGTGTGTGTGAGAGAGTGTGTGTGCGAGAGAGAGAGTGTGTGCGAGAGAGAGAGTGCGAGAGAGAGTGTGTGTGTGTGAGAGAGAGATTGTGTGAGAGAGAGTGTGCGAGAGAGTGTGAGTGTGTGAGAGAGAGAGTGTGTGTGTGAGAGAGTGTGTGTGCGAGAGAGTGTGTGTGCGAGAGAGAGAGTGTGTGCGAGAGAGAGAGTGCGAGAGTGAGAGTGTGTGTGTGTGAGAGAGAGATTGTGTGAGAGAGAGTGTGCGAGAGAGTGTGAGTGTGTGAGAGAGAGAGTGTGTGTGTGAGAGAGTGTGTGTGCGAGAGAGTGTGTGTGCGAGAGAGAGAGTGTGTGCGAGAGAGAGTGTGTGCGAGAGTGAGTGTGTGCGAGAGAGAGTGTGTGCGAGAGAGAGTGTGTGCGAGAGAGAGTGTGTGTGTGTGTGAGAGAGATTGTGTGCGAGAGAGTGTGTGCGAAAGTGTGTGTATGAGAGAGAGTGTGTGTATGAGAGAACGTGTGTGAGAGAGAGAGTGTGTGCGAGAGAGTGTGTGCGTGTGAGAGAGTGTGTGCGAGAGAGCGTGTGCGTGAGAGAGAGAGTGTGTGCGTGAGAGAGAGTGTGTGCGTGACAGAGAGAGAGAGAGTGTGTGTGAGAGACAGTGTGTGCGAGAGTGAGTGTGTGTCTGAGAGAGAGTGTGCGTGTGCGAGAGAGAGTGTGTGTGAGAGACAGTGTGTGCGAGAGTGAGAGTGTGTGTGTGAGAGAGAGTGTGCGTGTGAGAGAGAGTGTGCGTGTGAGAGAGAGTGTGTGTGTGTGAGAGAGAGTATATGTTTGAGAGAGTGTATGTGTGAGAGAGAGAGTGTATGTGTGTGAGAGAGAGAGTGTATGTGTGTGAGAGAGTGAGTGTATGTGTGTGAGAGAGTGAGTGTATGTGTGTGAGAGTGTGACAGTGAGAGAGAATGCGTGGGTGAGAGTGTGTGAGCGTGAAAGTGTGTGTGAGAGAATGTGTGTGAGAGGGAAAGTGTGTGTGAGAGACAGAGAGAGCGTGTGTGTGTGTGTGTGTGTGTGTGTGTGTGTGTCTGAGAGTGTGTAAGGAGAGTGTGTGTGTGACCTGATCTTCCTCTACAGTCTATCAGTAACTGAAACACGGGATTAGATGCAAAATAAAGAGTCTTCACTCCCGCACTCTCACACACACTCTCTCACACACTCTCTCTCACACACACACACACACACTTTCTCACACTCTCTCTCTCGCACACACACTCTCTCTCAGTCTCTCTACACTGTTCCCATCCAAAACACCCAGGACAGATACAGCACGGGGTTAGGTACAGAGTAAAGCTCCCTCTACACTGTCCCCATCAAACACTCCCAGGACAGGTACAGCACAGGGTTAGATACAGAGTAAAGCTCTCTCTACACTGTCCCCATCAAACACACCCAGGACAGGTACAGCACGGGGTTAGATACAGATTAAACCTCACTGTACACTCTCCCCATCAAACACTCCCAGGACAGGTACAGCACGGGGTGAGATACAGAGTAAATCTCCCTCTACACTGTCCCCATCCAACACACCCAGGACAGATACAGCACGGGGTTAGATATAGAGTAAAGCTCCCTCTTCACTGTCTCCATCAAATAAACCAAGGACAGATACAGCACGGGTTTAGATACAGAGTAAAGCTCCCTCTGCACTGTCCCCATCAAAACACTCCCAGGACAGGTACAGCACAGGGTTGGATACAGAGTAAAGCTCCCTCTACACTGTCCCCATCAAAACAGTCCCAGAACAGATACAGCACGGGGTTAGATATAGAGTAAAGCTCCCTCTACACTGTCCCCTTCAAACAAACCAAGGACAGATACAGCACGGGGTTAGATACAGAGTAAAGCTCCCTCTGCACTGGCCCATCAAACACTCCCAGGACAGGTACAGCACGGGTTTAGATACAGAGTAAAGCTCCCTCGATACTGTCCCCATCAAACACTCCCAGGACAGGGACAGCATGGGTTAGATACAGAGTAAAGCTCCCTCTGCACTATCCCCATCAAACACTCCAAGAACAGGTACAGCAGGGGGTTAGATATGGAGTAACGCTCCCTCTACAATATCCCCATCAGACAACCGAGGACAGGTACAGCACGGGGTTAGATACAGAGTGAAGCTCCCTCGACACTGTCCCCATCAAACACTCCCAGGACAGGTACAGCACGGGGTTAGACACAGAGTAAATCTCCCTCCACACTGTCCCCATCAAACACTCCCAGGACAGGGACAGCACGGGGTTAGATACAGAGCAAAGCTCGCTCTACACTGTCCCCATAAAACACTTCCAGGAGAGAAACAGCACGGGTTCAGATACAGAGTGAAGCTCCCTCGACACTGTCTCCATCAAACACACCGAGGAAAGGTACAGCACGGGTTTAGATACAGAGTGAAGCTCCCTATACACTGTCCCCATCAAATAATCCAATGACAGATACAGCATGGTGCTAGATTAAAGGAAAAGCTGCCTCCACATTGTGCACATCAAACACTCCCAGGACAGGTACAGCACGGGGTTAGATACAGCTCAAATCTTCCTCTACATTTTGCCCATCATTGTGTGTGTGTGTGTGTGTGTGTGTGTGTGTGTGTGTGAGAGAGAGAATGTGTGTGCGAGAGAGAGTGTGTGTGTGTGAGAGAGAGATTGTGTGAGAGAGAGTGTGCGAGAGAGTGTGAGTGTGTGAGAGAGAGAGTGTGTGTGTGAGAGAGTGTGTGTGCGAGAGAGTGTGTGTGCGAGAGAGAGAGTGTGTGCGAGAGAGAGAGTGCGAGAGTGAGAGTGTGTGTGTGTGAGAGAGAGATTGTGTGAGAGAGAGTGTGCGAGAGAGTGTGAGTGTGTGAGAGAGAGAGTGTGTGTGTGAGAGAGTGTGTGTGCGAGAGAGTGTGTGTGCGAGAGAGAGTGTGTGCGAGAGAGAGTGTGTGCGAGAGTGAGTGTGTGCGAGAGAGAGTGTGTGCGAGAGAGAGTGTGTGCGAGAGAGAGTGTGTGTGTGTGTGAGAGAGATTGTGTGCGAGAGAGTGTGTGCGAAAGTGTGTGTATGAGAGAGAGTGTGTGTATGAGAGAGCGTGTGTGAGAGAGAGAGTGTGTGCGAGAGAGTGTGTGCGTGTGAGAGAGTGTGTGCGAGAGAGCGTGTGCGTGAGAGAGAGAGTGTGTGCGTGAGAGAGAGTGTGTGCGTGACAGAGAGAGAGAGAGTGTGTGTGAGAGACAGTGTGTGCGAGAGTGAGTGTGTGTCTGAGAGAGAGTGTGCGTGTGCGAGAGAGAGTGTGTGTGAGAGACAGTGTGTGCGAGAGTGAGAGTGTGTGTGTGAGAGAGAGTGTGCGTGTGAGAGAGAGTGTGTGTGTGTGAGAGAGAGTATATGTTTGAGAGAGTGTATGTGTGAGAGAGAGAGTGTATGTGTGTGAGAGAGAGAGTGTATGTGTGTGAGAGAGTGAGTGTATGTGTGTGAGAGAGTGAGTGTATGTGTGTGAGAGTGTGACAGTGAGAGAGAATGCGTGGGTGAGAGTGTGTGAGCGTGAAAGTGTGTGTGAGAGAATGTGTGAGAGAGGGAAAGTGTGTGTGAGAGACAGAGAGAGCGTGTGTGTGTGTGTGTGTGTGTGTGTGTGTGTCTGAGAGTGTGTAAGGAGAGTGTGTGTGTGACCTGATCTTCCTCTACAGTCTATCAGTAACTGAAACACGGGATTAGATGCAAAATAAAGAGTCTTCACTCCCGCACTCTCACACACACTCTCTCACACACTCTCTCTCACACACACACACACACACTTTCTCACACTCTCTCTCTCGCACACACACTCTCTCTCAGTCTCTCTACACTGTTCCCATCCAAAACACCCAGGACAGATACAGCACGGGGTTAGGTACAGAGTAAAGCTCCCTCTACACTGTCCCCATCAAACACTCCCAGGACAGGTACAGCACAGGGTTAGATACAGAGTAAAGCTCTCTCTACACTGTCCCCATCAAACACACCCAGGACAGGTACAGCACGGGGTTAGATACAGATTAAACCTCACTGTACACTCTCCCCATCAAACACTCCCAGGACAGGTACAGCACGGGGTGAGATACAGAGTAAATCTCCCTCTACACTGTCCCCATCCAACACACCCAGGACAGATACAGCACGGGGTTAGATATAGAGTAAAGCTCCCTCTTCACTGTCTCCATCAAATAAACCAAGGACAGATACAGCACGGGTTTAGATACAGAGTAAAGCTCCCTCTGCACTGTCCCCATCAAAACACTCCCAGGACAGGTACAGCACAGGGTTGGATACAGAGTAAAGCTCCCTCTACACTGTCCCCATCAAAACAGTCCCAGAACAGATACAGCACGGGGTTAGATATAGAGTAAAGCTCCCTCTACACTGTCCCCTTCAAACAAACCAAGGACAGATACAGCACGGGGTTAGATACAGAGTAAAGCTCCCTCTGCACTGGCCCATCAAACACTCCCAGGACAGGTACAGCACGGGTTTAGATACAGAGTAAAGCTCCCTCGATACTGTCCCCATCAAACACTCCCAGGACAGGGACAGCATGGGTTAGATACAGAGTAAAGCTCCCTCTGCACTATCCCCATCAAACACTCCAAGAACAGGTACAGCAGGGGGTTAGATATGGAGTAACGCTCCCTCTACAATATCCCCATCAGACAACCGAGGACAGGTACAGCACGGGGTTAGATACAGAGTAAAGCTCCCTCTACACTGTCACCATGAAACACTCCCAAGACAGATACAGCATGGGGTGAGATACAGAGTAAAGCTCACTGTACACTGTCCCCATCAAATAGTCCCAGAAAAGATACAGCACGGGGTGAGATACAGACTGAAGCTCCCTCGACACGGTCCCCATCAAACACTCCCAGGACATGTACAGCTCGGGGTTAGATACAGATTAAGGCTCACTGTACACTGTCCCCATCAAACAGTCCCAGAACAGATTCAGCACGGGGTTAGATATAGAGTAAAGCTCCCTCTACACTGTCCCCATCAAACAAACCAA
>NW_027590739.1:80000-127500 GCF_964213995.1 Mustelus asterias
ATCAGCGACATTGCTGTGTGTATTGTGTGAATACAGCTGTGAAATATCCACACATATTGAACTCCCACTGCTGCTGCCTTTTCATCATTTATAAACACACAAACTAGAAGCAGGAGGAGGCCATTCGGCCCTTCCAGCCTGCTCCAACATTCATTATGATCATGGCTGATCATCAAATTCAACATCCTGATCCCACTTTAGCCCCAAGAGCTCTATCCAATGACTGGGTAAAATTAGATCCCTCTTTGTTCTCACATTGAAGCGATCGAAGAGTGGATTCATCAAGTGTTTCGATGCAGAGAAAACCTCCCTCTACACTGTCCCCATCAAACACTCCCAGGACAGATACAACACGGAGTTAGATACAGAGTAAAGCTCCCTCTACACTGTCCCCATCAAACATCCCCAGGACAGATACAGCACAGGGTTACATACAGAGTAAAGCTCCCTCCAGACTGTCCCCATCAAACACTCCCAGGGCAGATACAGCATGGGTGTAGATACAGAGTAAAGCTCCCTCTACACTGTCCCCATCAAACATCCCCAGGACAGATACAGCACGGGGTTACATACAGAGTAAAGCTCCCTCCAGACTGTCCCCATCAAACACTCCCAGGGCAGATACAGCATGGGTGTAGATACAGAGTAAAGCTCCCTCTACACTATCCCCATGAAACACTCCCAGGACAGATACAGCACGGGGTTCGATACAGAGTAAAGCTCCCTCTACACTGTCCCCATCAAACACTCCCAGGACAGGTACAGCACGGGGTTAGATGCAGAGTAAAGCTCCCTCTACACTGTCCCCATCAAACACTCCCAGGACAGGTACAGCACGGGGTTAGATGCAGAGTAAAGCTCCCACTACACTGTCCCCATCAAACACTCCCAAGACAGGCACAGCAAGCACAGCACGGGGTTAGGTACAGAGTAAAGCTTCCTCTACACTGTCCCCATCAAACACTCCCAGGACAGATTCAGCACGGGTTAGATACAGAGTAAACCTCCCTCTACACTGTCCCCATCAAACACACCCAGAACAGGTACAGCAAGGGGTTAGATACAGAGTAAAGCTCCCACTACACTGTCCCCATCCAACACTCCCAAGACAGGTACAGCAAGCACAACACGGAGTAAGGTACAGAATAAAGGTTCCTCTACACTGTCCCCATCAAACACTCCCAGGACAGGTACAGCATGGGGTTAGATACAGAGTAAAGCTCCCTCTGCACTGTCCCCATCAAACACTCCCAAGACAGGTACAGCACGGGGTTAGATACAGAGTAAAGCTCACTGTACACTGTCCCCATCAAACAGTCCCAGAACAGATACAGCACGGGGTTAGATATAGAGTAAAGCTCCCTCTACACTATCCCCATCAAACACTCCCAGGACATGTACAGCACGGGTTTAGATACAGAGTAAAGCTCCCTCTACACTGTCCCCAACAAACTCGCCCAGGACAGGTACAGCACGGGTTTAGATACAGAGTAAAGCTCTTTCGATACTGTCCCCAACAAACACTCCCAGAACAGGGACAGCATGGGTTAGATACAGAGTAAAGCTCCCTCTACACTATCCCCATCAAACACTCCAAGAACAGATACAGCAGGGGGTTAGATATGGAGTAATGCTCCCTCTACAATATCCCCATCAGACAAACCAAGGACAGGTACAGCACGGGATTAGATACAGAGTAAATCTCCCTCTACACTGTCCCCATCAAACACTCGCGGAACAGATACAGCACGGGGTGAGATACAGAGTAAAGCTCCCTCGACACTGTCCCCATCAAACACTCCCAGGACAGATACAGCAAGTGGTTAGATATAGAGTAAAGCTCCCACTTCACTGTCCTCATCAAACACTCCCAGGACATATAGAGCACAGGGTTAGATACAGATAAAGCTCCCTCTACACTATCCCTATCAAACACTCCAAGAACAGATACAGCAGGGGGTTAGATATGGAGTAATGCTCCCTCTACAATATCCCCATCAGACAAACCAAGGACAGGTACAGCACGGGATTAGATACAGAGTAAAGCTCCCTCGCCACTGTCCCCATCAAACACTCCCAGGACAGGTACAGCACGGGGTTAGATACAGCTCAAATCTTCCTCTACATTTTGCCCCATCATTGTGTGTGTGTGTGTGAGAGAGAACGTGTGTGTGTGTGTGAGAGAGAGTGTGTGCGAGAGACTGTGTGTGTGAGAGTGTGTGTGTGAGAGAGAGTGTGTGTGTGAGAGAGAGTGTGCGAGAGAGAGAGTGTGTGTGTGAGAGAGAGTGTGTGTGAGAGAGAGTGTATGTGTGTGAGAGAGTGAGTGCATGTGTGTGAGTGTGTCAGTGAGAGAGAATGCATGGGTGAGAGTGTGTGAGCGTGAAAGTGTGTGTGAGAGAATGTGTGTGAGAGAGAAGGCGCGTGAGAGAGAAAGTGTGTGAGAGAGAGAAAGAGTGTGTGTGACAGAGAGAAAGAGCGTGTGTGTGAGAGAGAGAGTGCGTAAGAGATAGTGTATGTGTGTGTGAGAGATAGACAGAGCATGTGTGTGTCTGAGAGTGTGTAAGGAGAGCGTGTGTGTGACCTGATCTTCCTCTACAGTCTATCAGCGACTGAAACACGGAATTAGATGCAAAGTAAAGCTCCCTCGACACTGTTCCCATCAAACACTCCCAGGAAAGGTACAGCATGGGGTTAGATGCAGAGTAAAGCTCCCTCTACACTGTCCCCATCAAACACTCCCAGGACAGGTACAGCACGGGTTTAGATACAGAGTGAAGCTCCCTATACACTGTCCCCATCAAATAATTCAATGACAGATACAGCATGGTGCTAGATTAAAGGAAAAGCTGCCTCCACATTGTGCACATCAAACACACCCAGGACAGGTACAGCATGGGGTTAGATACAGCTCAAATCATCCTCTACATTTTGCCCCATCATTGTGTGTGTGTGTGTGAGAATATGTGTGTGTGAGAGAGAGAGAGTGTGTGTGTGTGTGAGAGAGAGTGTGTGCGAGAGAGAGAGAGTGTGTGAGAGAGAGAGTGTGTGAGAAAGTGTGTGTGTGAGAGAGTGTGTGAGAGAGAGAGTGTGCGAGAGAGAGAGTGTGTGCGAGAGAGAATGTGTGCGAGAGAGAATGTGTGCGTGAGAGAGAGCGTGTGTGTGAGAGAGAGCGTGTGTGTGAGTGAGAGCGTGTGTGTGAGAGAGAGTATATGTTTGAGAGAGAGTGTATGTGTGAGAGAGAGAGTTTATGTGTGAGAGAGAGTGTGTGTGTGAGAGAGAGTGTGTGTGAGAGAGTGTGTGTGTGAGAGAGAGAGGGTATGTGTGAGAGACTGAGTGCATGTGTGTGAGAGTGTGACAGTGAGAGAGAATGCATGGGTGAGAGTGTGTGTGTGAGTGAGAGCGTGTGTGTGAGAGAGTATATGTTTGAGAGAGAGTGTGTGTGAGAGAGAGTTTATGTGTGAGAGAGAGTGTATGTGTGTGAGAGAGTGAGTGTGTGTGAGACAGTGAGTGTATGTGTGTGAGAGAGTGAGTGTGTGTGTGAGTGAGAGACTGAGTGCATGTGTGTGAGAGTGTGTCGGTGAGAGAGAGTGTATGTGTGTGTGAGAGTGTGTCAGTGAGAGAGAGTGCATGGGTGAGAGTGTGTGAGCGTGAAAGTGTGTGTGAGAGAATGTGTGTGTGACAGAGAGAAGGAGCGTGTGTGAGAGAGATAGTGTCTGTGTGTGTGAGAGAGAGAGTGTGTGCGTGAGAGAGAGCGTGAGAGTGAGAGAGAGCGTGTGAGTGAGAGAGAGAGAATGTGCGAGAGTGTGTGAAAAAGCGTGTGTGTGTGTAAGAGAGAGTGTGTGCGAGAGAGGGAGCGTGTGCGAGAGAGAGAGCCTGTGCGTGAGAGAGAGCATGTGTGTGTGAGAGAGAGAGTGTGTGCGTGAGAGAGAGTGTGTGCGTGAGAGAGAGTGTGTGCGTGAGAGAGAGTGTGTGCGTGAGAGAGAGTGTGTGCGTGAGAGAGTGTGTGCGTGAGAGAGAGTGTGTGCGTGAGAGAGAGTGTGTGCGTGAGAGAGAGTGTGTGCGTGAGAAAGAGTATGTTTGAGAGAGTGTATGTGTGAGAGAGAGTGTGTGTGTGAGAGAGTGTGTGTGTGAGAGAGAGTGTGTGTGAGAGAGAGTGTGTGTGAGAGAGAGTGTGTGTGAGAGAGTGTGTGTGTGTGAGAGAGAGTGTATGTGTGAGAGAGTGAGTGCATGTGTGAGAGTGTGACAGTGAGAGAGAATGCATGGGTGAGAGTGTGTGAGCGTGAAAGTGTGTGTGAGAGAATGTGTGTGAGAGAGAAAGCGTGTGTGTGACAGAGAGAAAGAGCATGTGTGTGAGTGAGAGAGTGCGTAAGAGATAGTGTATGTGTGTGTGAGAGACAGAGAGAGCATGTGTGTGTGTGTCTGAGAGTGTGTAAGGAGAGCGTGTGTGTGACCTGATCTTCCTCTACAGTCTATCAGTAACTGAAACACGGGATTAGATGCAAAGTAAAGCTCCCTCGACACTGTTCCCATCAAACACTCCCAGGACAGACACAGCACGGGGTTAGAAACAGAGTAAAGCTCTCTCTTCACTGTTCCCATCAAACACTCCCAGGACAGATACAGCACGGGGTTAGATACAGAGTTACATAGAACATAGAAAGCCACAGCACAAACAGGCCCTTCGGCCCACAAGTTGCGCTGATCATATCCCTACCTCTAGGCCTATCTATAGCCCTCATCCAGAAGTCTCTTAAAAGACCCCAACGAGTTTGCCTCCACCACCACCGACGTCAGCCGATTCCACTCACCCACCACCCTCTGAGTGAAAAACCTACCCCTGACATCTCCTCTGTACCTACCCCCCAGCACCTTAAACCTGTGTCCTCTCGTAGCAACCATTTCAGCCCTTGGAAATAGCCTCTGAGAGTCTACCCTATCCAGACCTCTCAACATCTTGTAAACCTCTATCAGGTCACCTCTCATCCTTCGTCTCTCCAGGGAGAAGAGACCAAGCTCCCTCAACCTATCCTCATAAGGCATGCCCCCCAATCCAGGCAACATCCTTGTAAATCTCCTCTGCACCCTTTCAATGGCTTCAACATCTTTCCTGTAATGAGGTGACCAGAACTGCGCGCAGTACTCCAAGTGGGGTCTAACCAGGGTCCTATAAAGCTGCAGCATTATCTCCCGACTCCTAAACTCAATCCCTCGATTAATGAAGGCTAGTACGCCGTACGCCTTCTTGACCGCATCCTCCACCTGCGAGGCCGATTTAAGAGTCCTATGGACCCGGACCCCAAGGTCCTTCTGATCCTCTACACTGCTAAGAAGAGTAAAGCTCTCTCTACACTGTCCCCATCAAACACTCCCAGGACAGATACAGCACGGGGTTAGAAACAGAGTAAAGCTCCCTCTGCACTGTCCCCATCAAACACTCCCAGGACAGATACAGCACGGGGTTAGAAACAGAGTAAAGCTCCCTCTACACTGTCCCCGTCAAACAGTCCCAGAACAGATACAGCATGGGGTTAGATATAGAGTAAAGCTCCCTCTACACTGTCCCCATCAAACAAACCAAGGGCAGATACAGCACGGGGTTAGATACAGAGTAAAGCTCCCTCGATACTGTCCCCATCAAACACTCCCAGGACAGGGACAGCATGGGTTAGATACAGAGTAAAGCTCCCTCTGCACTATCCCCATCAAATACTCCAAGAACAGATACAGCATGGGGATAGATATGGAGCAAAGCTCCCTCTACAATATTCCCATCAGACAAACCAAGGACAGGTACAGCATGGGGTTAGATACAGAGTAAAGCTCCCTCTACACTGTCCTCATGAAACACACCCAGGACAGATACAGCAAGTGGTTAGATATAGCGTAAAGATCCCTCGACACTGTCCCCATCAAACACTCCCAGGACAGGTACAGCATGGGGTTAGATACAGAGTAAATCTCCCTCCACACTGTCCCCATCAAACACTCACGGAACAGACACAGCACGGGGTGAGATACAGAGTAAAGCTCTCTCGACACTGTCCTCATCAAACACTCCCAGGACAGATACAGCAAGTGGTTAGATACAGAGTAAAGCTCCCACTTCACTGTCCTCATCAAACACTCCCAGGACATCTACAGCACAGGGTTAGATACAGATAAAGCTCCCTCTACACTATCCCCATCAAACACTCCCAGGACATGTACATCACGGGGTTAGATACAGAGTGAAGCTCCCGCGACGCTGTCCCCATCAAACACTCCCAGGACAGGTACAGCACGGGGTGAGATACAGAGTGAAGCTCCCTCTACACTGTCCCCATCAAATAATCCAATGACAGATACAGCATGGTGCTAGATTAAAGGAAAAGCTGCCTCCACATTGTGCACATCAAACACACCCAGGACAGGTACAGCACGGGGTTAGATACAGCTCAAATCTTCCTCTACATTTTGCCCATCATTGTGTGTGTGTGTGTGTGTGTGTGAGAGAGGGAGTGTGGGTGTGTGAGAGAGAGTGTGTGCGAGAGAGAGAGTGTGTGAGGAAGTGTGTGTTTGAGAGAGAGTGTGTGTGAGAGAGAGAGTGTGTGCGAGAGGGAGAGCGTGTGCGTGAGAGAGAGTATATGTTTGAGAGAGAGTGTGTGTGTGTGAGAGAGAGTGTATGTGTGTGAGAGAGTGAGTGTATGTGTGTGAGAGAGTGAGTGTATGTGTGTGTGTGAGAGACTGAGTGCATGTGTGTGAGAGTGTGTCAGTGAGAGAGAATGCATGGGTGAGAGTGTGTGAGCGTGAAGGTGTGTGTGAGAGAATGTGTCTGAGAGAGAATGTGTGAGAGAGAAAGTGTGTGAGAGAGAAAGTGTGTGAGAGGGAAAGTGTGTGTGACAGAGAGAAAGAGCGTGTGTGTGAGAGAGTGCGTCAGAGATAGTGTCTGTGTGTGTGAGAGACAGAGAGAGCATGTGTGTGTGTGTGTGTGTGTCTGAGAGTGTGTAAGGAGAGTGTGTGTGTGACCTGATCTTCCTCTACAGTCTATCAGTAACTGAAACACGGGATTAGATGCAAAGTAAAGCTCCCTCGGCACTGTTCCCATCAAACACTCCCAGGAAAGGTACAGGTACAGCACAGAGTTCGATACAGAGTAAAGCTCTCTCTACACTGTTCCCATCAAACACTCCCAAGACAGGTACTGCACGGGGTTAGATACAGAGTAAAGCTCCCTCTGCACTGTCCCCATCAAACACTCCCAGGACAGGGACAGCACGGGGTTAGATACAGAGTAAATCTCCCTCTGCACTGTTCCCATCAAACACTCCCAGGACAGGTACAGCACGGGGTTAGATACAGAGTAAAGCTCCCTCGTCACTGTCCCCATAAAACACTTCCAGGACAGGTACAGCACGGGGTTAGATACAGAGTAAAGCTCCCTCTACACTGTCACTATCAAATAACTATCAAATCTCCACATCATGACTATCAAATATTCCAATGACAGATACAGCATGGGGATAGATACAGGGAAAAGCTGCCTACACATCAAACACACCCAGGACAGGTACAGCATCGGGTGAGATACAGCGTAAATCTCCCTCTACATTGTGTGTGTGAGAGAGAATGTGTGTGTGTGAGAGAGAATATGACTTTGTGTGTGTGTGTGTGTGAGAGGGAGAGTGTGAGAAAGAGAGACAATGTGTGATGGAGACAGAGTGCGTCTGAGAGAGAGTGTGTGTGTGTGTGTGTGTGAGAGAGAGTGTGTGTGAGAGAGAGAGTGTGTGTGTGAGAGAGAGAACGTGTGTGTGTGAGAGAGTGTGTGTGAGAGAGAGAGAGCGTGTGTGTGTGAGAGTGTGAGAGAGTGTGTGTGTGTGAGAGAGAGTGTGTGTGAGAGAGAGAGAGCGTGTGTGTGTGAGAGAGAGAACGTGTGTGTGTGAGAGAGTGTGTGTGAGAGAGAGAGAGCGTGTGTGTGTGAGAGTGTGAGAGAGTGTGTGTGTGAGAGAGAGAGCGTGTGTGTGTGAGAGAGAGAACGTGTGTGTGTGAGAGAGTGTGTGTGAGAGAGAGAGAGCGTGTGTGTGTGAGAGAGAGAGAGCGTGTGTGTGTGAGAGAGAGAACGTGTGTGTGTGAGAGAGTGTGTCTGAGAGTGTGAGAGTGTGTGTGTGCGAGAGAGAGAGCGTGTGTGTGCGTGAGATTATGTGTTTGTCTAAGAGTGTGTAAGAGAGAGTGTGTGTGTGTGAGCTGATCTTTTTCTACAGTCTATCGGTAACTGCAACACTATATTCTGCACCCTTTCCTCTCCTTCTCCCTGTGTACTCTACGTACGGAATGTTTTGTCTGTATAGCGCACAAGAAACAATACTTTTCACTGCATCCCAATACAAATCAATCAAATCAAATCAAATTAACACGGTGAAGTTTGGACCCTGTGGGGTGACAGTTGTCTGAATACAGATTCTATCTTATTGTAACATTCAGGTACCACGTGTACTGAGCTCACCAGCGTTCTGTCTGTATTGTGTGAATCCAGTCTTGAAATATCCACCAATGTTGCTAATTCTGCCAAGACAGAAACAGAAAGAGTGTTTGAATTCTCCGTGATTAGACCCCTTAACGATAAACAACATGGTGGATGAGAGGGATAGAGAGAGAGAGGAAGAGAGAGAGAGAGAGATGGAGTGATGCAGAGTAACAGAGAGATAGGGAGAGGGAGCAATGCAGAGAGTAACAATTAGACAGTGAGGAATAGAGATTAATTCAGATGGGTAGTGAGTGACAGGGGAGTCCGAGACGCTATATAAGCAAGGTAAAGATTTGAAAATGGAGGAGTGCTTCTTACCCACTTTTAAAAGACAATCCACACTCACACCAGTCACATTTCACACTCTCTGCTCAGTCCTGTGTTGGGGGGTGATGAGTGTGGGATCAGTGTTTGCTTTTCTCAAACCGCACTGATATTCCCAACAAGGGCAAGAGGTTTCAGTGTTTAAAACTGTAAACATTTAAAAACAAAAGCAGACAGGATTTGGTTAAATCTCACGGGATCCAGGGTGAGGTAGCCAAATGGATATAAAATAGGCTTGATGACAGAAGACAGAGGGTGGGTGTAGAGGGTTGTTTTTTTGTCAAACTGGAGGCCTGTGACCAGCGGTGTGCCTCAGGGATCGGTGCTGGGTCCACTGTTATTGGTCATCTATATTAATGATTTGGATGAGAATTTAGGAGGCATGGTTTGTAAGTTTGCAGTTGACACCAAGATTTGTGGCATAGTGGAGAGTGAAGAAGGTTATCGAGGGTTGCAATGGGATCTTGATCAATTGGGCCAGTGGGCTGTTGAATGGCAGTTGGAGTTTAATTTAGATAAATGCAAGGTGATACATTTTGGTGGATCGAACCAACACAGGACTTACTCAGTTAATGGTAGGGTGTTGGTGAGAGTTACAGAACAAAGGGATCTCGGGGTACAGATTGATAGCTCCTTGAAAGGGGAGTCACAGGTGGATAGAGTGGTGAAGAAGGCATTCCACATGCTTGGTTTCATTGGTCAGAACATGGAATACAGGAGTTGGGACGAGTTGTTGAAGTTGTACAAGACATTGGTAAGACCACACTTGGAATGCTGTGTATTGTTCTGGTCACCCTTATAAAAAGGAGATTATTAAGCTAGAAAGTGTGCAGAAAAGAATTACTGGGATGCTATGGGGTCCTGATGGTTTGAGTTATAATGAGAGGCTGGATACTCTGGGACTTTTTTTCCCTTGAGTTGGCTTAGTGGTGTTCTTATAGAGGTCTCTCAAATAATGAGGGCATGGATACAGCAGCTTTATAGAACCCTAGTTAGGCCGCACTTGGAATATAGTGTTCAATTCTGATCGACACACTACCAGAAAGATGTGGAGCATTTGGAGAGGATTCAGAAAATATTTACCAGGATGTTTCCTAGGATGGAGGGCATTAGCTCTGAGGAGAGATTGGAGAAACTTGGTTTGTTCTCACTGGAACGACGGAGGTTGAGGGATGACCTGATAGAAGTCTACAAGATTATGAGGGGCATGGACAGAGTGGATAGTCAGAAGCTTTTTACCAGGGTGGAAGATTCAAAATCTAGGGGGCATAGGTTTAAGGTGTGAGGGGCAAGGTTTAAAGGAGATGTACAAGGCAAGTTTTTTTACACAGAGGGTGGTGGGTGCCTGGAACTCGCTGCCGGGGGAGGTAGTGGAAGCAGATACGATAGTGAGTTTTACGGAACGTCTGGACAAATACATGAATAGGATGGGAATAGAGGGATATGGTGCCCGGAAGGGTAGGGGGTTTTATTTCAGTCGGGCAGCATGGTTGGTGCAGGCTTGGAGGGCCGAAGGGCCTGTTCCTGTGCTGTAATTCTCTTTGTTCTTTGAGAAGCTCGTCAACATCTTTTCCAAAAGGGAGGGGAGTCTAAAACTAGAAGACACAGCTTTAAGGTGAGAGGGGAGCGGGTCCAGAGGGCAATTCTTTTCACACATAGGGTGGTGAGGGATTGGAACAAGCTGCCAGAGGTCGTAGTAGAAGTGGACACAATTTTATATTTTAAAAAGCATTTAGACAGTTATTCTGGTAAGATTGGTGTGGAGGGATTGGGGCCAAACGCAAGGCATTTGATACGAGCTTAATGGTAAAAACTGGGTGGCAGGGAAAAGTTGGGCCAAAGGGCCCATTTGTATCTGAGCTCTGTTTTCTGCCCGGAAACCATTTCTCAATCCATCCCAGTATTTTCCACATTTGTGGATTGGACACAGTAAATTGCCGATTCCTGTCCAAAGCTGTGTTGGTTCGGTGGATTAAGGTAAATGTGTGGGGTTACGGGGATAGGGCTGGGTCAAGGGCCTTGGTAAGATACTGTGTCAGAGAGTCAGTACAGACTCGATGGGCTGAATGGTCTCCTTCTGCACTGCAGGGATTCTGTGACTCTGTTATTAAGATCCCTTTGTCATTTGAAGCTTCCAGCTAAAATGCTGACAATGCTGCCTATTTCTGTGCACTTTGGCAAACGTTCTGTCTCATCACCGGGCGACACGGTGGCACAGTGGTTAGCACTGCTGACTCACAGCGCCAGGGATCTGGGTTCGATTCCCCGCCTCGAGTGACTGTCTGTGTGGAGTTTGCACGTTTGCTAAATTGCCCCTTAGTGTCAGGGGGATTTGGGCCTGGGTGGGATTATTGTCGGGGCAGGCTTGTTGGGCTGAATGGCCTCATTCTGCAGTGTAGGAATTCTCTGGCTCTTGGATCTTAAATGGTTGATAAAGAGTGAAACTGAGACACAAACTGGGGCTTGGCAGCAGCAGACAGAATGGGAATCATTGCATCCTGCAGGGATTTTTATTACAGAATCAATGTCAGAAAATTTACAACTCAAAATTCACAACAGCAAAGTGTGGGATTGCAAACTTGGAATGATTAGCCTAGGACTAAAGTTTAAAAGCTACAGATTGACATTCAGAAACAAGAGATGGCCTCACATCTTCAATTCTGTGATTGTCTGGCATCTCCTGCTCTGAATATTACAAAATCTCTGCCCCCTTCATGCGTCTGGAGACTTTGAAAGTTACGCAGACATTGGTAAAACTTTCCTTTATCTCAAGGCATCTCCTGTGAAATACTCAACTTCTGCAAAGAGACACAATCTAATTGACACTTTCTGAATCTCCTTTCAAACAACCTCCCAACCCCACTGTGCAGGATGCAGGAATGTCACCTTTTGTCACATTCCTCAACACAATTGTTGACACGTTTTCGGGACAGGAAAAGTAGATTCAACTGACAGATTCTGAGCCCCAGGTTGAATCTTTAAGATGTAAAAATGAACTGAAAGCCCAGGTCTCTCTGTTCCTGCAACTATTTTAACATTGACCCATTGATTTTAAATTACTTCTCCTGTGTGTAAAATACCATCCATCAACTTCAGGTTTGAACATTAAAAAGCGACTGAGCATCAACTGTGAATTATAGAAGGTAGTTCCAAACTAATATCACACCTGGTGTGGCAAAGTGTTCCTGAATTTCACTCCGAAAAGTCTAAAACCCTAAACATTGTCTAAAATCCAATGTCCCCCAAGTCCTGTCCCCATCAAACACTCCCAGGACAGGTACAGCACAGGGTTAGGTACAGAGTATAGCTCCCTGGACACTGTCCCCATTAAACACTCCCAGGAAAAATACAGCACGGGGTTCAATACAGAGTAAAGGTCCCTCGACACTGTCTCCATCAAACACTCGCAGGACAGGGACAGCACGGGGTTCGATACAGAGTAAAGCTCCCTCTCCACTATCCCCATAAAACACTTCCAGGAGAGATACAGCATGGGGTTAGATACAGAGCAAAACTCCCTCTACACTGTCCCCCATCAAACACACCCAGGACAGGTTCAGCACGTGTTTAGATAGAGTGAAGGTCCCTATACACTGTCCCCGTCAAACACTCCCAGGACAGGTACAGCACGGGGTTAGATACAGAGTAAAGCTCCCTCTATACTGTCCCCCATCAAACACTCCCAGGACAGGTACAGCACGGGGTTCGATACAGAGTAAAGCTCCCTCTCCACTGTCCCCATAAAACACTTCCAGGAGAGATACAGCACGGGGTTAGATACAGAGCAAAGCTCCCTCTACACTGTCCCCCATCAAACACACCCAGGACAGGTACAGCACGTGTTTAGATACAGAGTGAAGCTCCCTCTACACTGTCCCCATCAAACACTCCCAGGACAGGTTCAGCACGTGTTTAGATACAGAGTGAAGCTCCCTCGACACTGTCCCCATCAAACACACCGAGGACAGGTACAGCACGGGGTTAGATACAGAGTGAAGCTCCCTATACAGTGTCACTATAAAATAATCCAATGACAGATACAGCATGGTGCTAGATTAAAGGAAAAGCTGCCTCCACATTGTGCACATCAAACACACCCAGGGCAGGTACAGCACGGGGTTAGATACAGCTCAAATCTTCCTCTACATTTTGCCCCATCATTCTGTGGGTGTGTGTGTGAGAGAATGTGTGTGTGAGAGAGAGTGTGTGTATGTGTGAGAGAGTGTGTGTGAGAGAGAGAGTGTGTGTGAGAGAGAGAGTGTGTGCGAGAGAGAGAGTGTGTGCGAGAGAGAGAGTGTGTGCGAGAGAGAGAGTGTGTGCGAGAGAGAGAGTGTGTGCGAGAGAGAGAATGTGTGCGAGAGAGAGAGTGTGTGCGAGAGAGAGTGTGTGTGCGAGAGAGAGAGCGTGCGCGTGAGAGAGAGTGTGTGTGTGAGAGAGTGTGTGTGTGAGAGAGAGAGTGTGTGCGTGAGAGAGAGAGTGTGCGTGAGAGAGAGTGTGTGCGTGAGAGAGAGTATATGTTTGTGAGAGTGTATGTGTGAGAGAGAGTGTGTGTGAGAGAGAGATAGAGTGTGTGAGAGAGAGAGTGTGTGCGAGAGAGAGTGTGTGTGTGTGAGAGAGAGTGTGTGTTTGAGAGAGAGTGTGTGCGAGAGAGAGTGTGTGCGAGAGAGAGACTGTGCGTGAGAGAGAGACTGTGCGTGAGAGAGAGTGTGTTAGAGAGAGTGTGTGTGTGAGAAAGAGTGTGTGTGTGAGAAAGAGTGTGTGTGTGAGAGACAGGCTGTGTGTGAGAGAGTGTGTGAGAGAGTGTGTGCGAGAGAGAGAGTGTGTGTGTGAGAGAGAGTGCGTGTGAGTGAGAGTGTGTGTGTGAGAGAGAGAGTGTGTGTGTGAGAGTGAGAGTGTGTGTGACAGTGAGAGTGTGTGTGAGAGAGAAACCGTGTGTGTGAGAGAGCGTGTGTGTGTGAGAGAGAGAGTGTGTGTGAGAGAGAGAATGTGTGTGAGAGAGAGTGTGTGTGTGTGAGAGAGAGAGTTTTCGAGAGAGAGTTTTCGAGAGAGAGAGTGTGTGTGTGTGTGTGAGAGTGTGTGTGTGTGTGAGAGAGAGAGTTTTCGAGAGAATGTGTGTGAGAGAGAGAGTGTGTGTGAGAGAGAGAGTGTGTGTGAGAGAGAGAGTGTGTGTGAGAGAGAGAGTGTGCGAGAGTGTGTGTGTGAGAGAGTGTGTGTGTGAGAGAGAGAGAGTGTGCGAGAGAGAGTGTGTGTGAGAGAGAGTGTGTGTGTGAGAGAGAGAGAGTGTGTGTGAGAGAGAGTGTGTGTGTGTGTGTGTGAGAGAGAGTGTGCGTGTGAGAGACATAGAGTGTGTGCGAGAGCGAGAGCGTGTGTGTGTGTGTGTGTGAGAGAGAGTGTGTGTGAGAGACATAGAGTGTGTGCGAGAGCGAGAGCGTGTGTGTGTCCCCATCAAACAAACCAAGGACAGATACAGCACGGAGTTAGATACAGAGTAAAGCTCCCTCTGCACTGTCCCCATCAAACACTCCCAGGACAGGTACAGCACAGGGTTAGATACAGAGTAAAGCTCCCTCTGCACTGTCCCCAACAAACACTCCCAGGACAGGTACAGCACAGGGTTAGATACAGAGTATAGCTCCCTCTACACTGTCCCCAACAAACACTCCCAGGACAGGTACAGCACAGGGTTAGATACAGAGTAAAGCTCCCTCTACACTGGCCCCAACAAACTCGCCCAGGACAGGTACAGCACGGGGTTAGATACAGAGTAAAGCTCCCTCTACACTGGCCCCAACAAACTCGCCCAGGACAGGTACAGCACGGGGTTAGATACAGAGTAAAGCTCCCTCTGCACTGTCCCCAACAAACACCCCCCAGGACAGGTACAGCACGGGGTTAGATACAGAGTAAAGCTCCCTCTACACTGTCCCCATCAAACACCCCCCAGGACAGGTACAGCACGGGGTTAGATACAGAGTAAAGCTCCCTCTACACTGTCCCCATCAAACACCCCCCAGGACAGGTACAGCACGGGGTTAGATACAGATTAAAGCTCATTGTACACTGTCCCCATCAAACAAACCAAGGACAGGTACAGCACGGGTTTAGATACAGAGTAAAGCTCCCTCTACACTGTCCCCATCAAACACTCCCAGGACAGGTACAGCACGGGGTTAGATACAGAGTAAAGCTCCCTCGATACTGTCCCCATCAAACACTCCCAAGACAGGGACAGCATGGATTAGATACAGAGTAAAGCTCCCTCTGCACTATCCCCATCAAACACTCCCAGGACAGGTACAGCAAGTGGTTAGATGTAGAGTAAAGCTCCCTCGACACTGTCCCCATCAAACACTCCCAGGACAGGTACAGCATGGGGTTAGATACAGAATAAATCTCCCTCTACACTGTCCCCATCAAACACTCCCAGGACAGGTACAGCAGGGGACTAGATACAGAGTAAAGCTCCCTCTACACTGTCCCCATCAAACTTGCCCAGCACAGGTACAGCACGGGGTTAGACACAGAGTAAAGCTCCCTCGACACTGTCCCCATCAAACACTCCCACGACAGATACAGCAAGTGGTTAGATATAGAGTAAAGCTCCCACTTCACAGTCCTCATCAAACACTCCCAGGACATATACAGCACAGGGTTAGATACAGATAAAGCTCCCTCTACACTATACCCATCAAACACTCCCAGGACAGGTACAGCACGGGGTTAGATACAGAGTGAAGCTCCCTCTACACTGTCCCCCATCAAACACTCCCAGGACAGGTTCAGCACGTGTTTAGATACAGAGTGAAGCTCCCTATACACTGTCCCCATCAAACACACCGAGGACAGGTACAGCAAGGGTTTAGATACAGCTCAAATCTTCCTCTACATTTTGCCCCATCATTCTGTGGGTGTGTGTGAGAGAATGTGTGTGTGAGAGAGAGTGTGTGTATGTGTGAGAGAGTGTGTGTGAGAGAGAGAGTGTGTGTGAGAGAGAGAGCGTGTGCGAGAGAGAGTGTGCGAGAGAGAGAGTGTGTGCGAGAGAGAGAGTGTGTGCGAGAGAGAGTGTGTGTGCGAGAGAGAGTGTGTGTGCAAGAGAGAGAGCGTGTGCGTGAGAGAGTGTGTGTGTGTGTGAGAGAGTGTGTGTGTGAGAGAGAGAGTGTGTGCGTGAGAGAGAGAGTGTGCGTGAGAGAGAGTGTGTGCGTGAGAGAGAGTATATGTTTGTGAGAGTGTATGTGTGAGAGAGAGTGTGTGTGAGAGAGAGATAGAGTGTGTGAGAGAGAGAGTGTGTGCGAGAGAGAGTGTGTGTGTGTGAGAGAGAGTGTGTGTTTGAGAGAGAGTGTGTGCGAGAGAGAGTGTGTGCGAGAGAGAGACTGTGCGTGAGAGAGAGTGTGTTAGAGAGAGTGTGTGTGTGAGAAAGAGTGTGTGTGTGAGAGACAGGCTGTGTGTGAGAGAGTGTGTGAGAGAGTGTGTGAGAGAGTGTGTGAGAGAGTGTGTGCGAGAGAGAGAGTGTGTGTGTGAGAGAGAGTGCGTGTGAGTGAGAGTGTATGTGTGAGAGAGAGAGTGTGTGTGTGAGAGTGAGAGTGTGTGTGAGAGTGAGAGTGTGTGTGAGAGTGAGAGTGTGTGTGAGAGAGAAACCGTGTGTGTGAGAGAGCGTGTGTGTGTGAGAGAGAGAGAGTGTGTGTGAGAGAGAGAGTGTGTGTGAGAGAGAGTGTGTGTGTGTGAGAGAGAGAGTTTTCGAGAGAGAGTTTTCGAGAGAGAGAGTGTGTGTGTGTGTGTGAGAGAGTGTGTGTGTGTGTGAGAGAGAGAGTTTTCGAGAGAGTGTGTGCGAGAGAGAGAGTGTGTGTGAGAGAGACCGTTTGTGTGAGAGAGTGTGTGAGAGAGAGTGTGTGTGTGAGAGAGAGAGTGTGTGTGAGAGAGAGAGTGTGCGAGAGTGTGTGTGTGAGAGAGTGTGTGTGTGAGAGAGAGAGTGTGCGAGAGAGAGTGTGTGTGAGAGAGAGTGTGTGTGAGAGAGAGAGTGTGCGAGAGAGAGTGTGTGTGAGAGAGAGTGTGTGTGAGAGAGAGAGTGTGTGTGAGAGAGAGAGAGAGAGTGTGTGTGTGAGAGAGTGTGTGTGTGTGTGTGAGAGAGAGTGTGTGTGTGAGAGACATAGAGTGTGTGCGAGAGCGAGAGCGTGTGTGTGTCCCCATCAAACAAACCAAGGACAGATACAGCACGGGGTGAGATACAGAGTAAAGCTCCCTCTACACTGTCCCCATCAAACACTCCCAGGACAGGTACAGCACGGAGTTAGATACAGAGTAAAGCTCCCTCTACACTGTCCCCAACAAACACTCCCAGGACAGGTACAGCACGGGGTTAGATACAGAGTAAAGCTCCCTCTGCACTGTCCCCAACAAACTCGCCCAGGACAGGTACAGCACGGGGTTAGATACAGAGTAAAGCTCCCTCTACACTGTCCCCATCAAACACACCCAGGACAGATACAGCAAGTGGTTAGATGTAGAGTAAAGCTCCCTCGACACTGTCCCCATCAAACACTCCCAGGACAGGTACAGCATGGGGTTAGATACAGAATAAATCTCCCTCGACACTGTCCCCATCAAACACTCCCAGGACAGGTACAGCAGGGGACTAGATACAGAGTAAAGCTCCCTCTACACTGTCCCCATCAAACTTGCCCAGCACAGGTACAGCACGGGGTTAGACACAGAGTAAAGCTCCCTCGACACTGTCCCCATCAAACACTCCCACGACAGATACAGCAAGTGGTTAGATATAGAGTAAAGCTCCCACTTCACTGTCCTCATCAAACACTCCCAGGACATATACAGCACAGGGTTAGATACAGATAAAGCTCCCTCTACACTATACCCATCAAACACTCCCAGGACAGGTTCAGCACGGGGTTAGATACAGAGTGAAGCTCCCTCTACACTGTCCCCATCATATAATCCAATGACAGATACAGCATGGTGCGAGATTAAAGGAAAGGCTGCCTCCACATTGTGCACATCAAACAGACCCAGGACAGGTACAGCACGGGGTTAGATACAGCTCAAATCTTCCTCTACATTTTGCCCATCATTGTGTGTGTGTGTGAGAGAATGTGTGTGTGAGAGAGAGAGAGTGTGTGTGTGTGAGAGAGTGTGTGTGCGTGAGAGAGAGTGTGTGCATGAGGGAGAGTGTGTGTGTGAGAACGTGTGTGTGTGTGAGAGAGAGTTTGTGTGAGAGAGAGTGTGTGCGAGAGAGAGTGTGTGCAAGAGAGAGTGTGTGCAAGAGAGAGTGTGTGCGAGAGAGAGTGTGTGCGAGAGAGAGTGTGTGCGAGAGAGAGTGTGTGCGAGAGAGAGTGTGTGCGAGAGAGAGTGTGTGCGAGAGAGAGAGAGCGTGTGTGTGTGCGTGAGAGAGACTGTGTGAGAGACTGAGTGTGTGCGTGAGAGAGACTGTGTGCGTGAGAGAGAGTATATGTTTGAGAGAGAGTGTATATGTGTGAGAGAGAGAGTGTGTGTGAGAGAGAGAGTGTGCGAGAGTGTGTGTGTGAGAGAGAGTGTGTGTGTGTGTGAGAGAGTGTGTGTGTGAGAGAGAGTGTGTGTGTGTGTGAGAGAGTGTATGTGTGTGTGAGAGAGTGTGTGTGTGAGAGAGTATATGTTTGAGAGAGAGTGTATGTGTGAGAGAGAGAGTGTGTGTGTGAGAGAGTGTGTGTGTGAGAGAGTATATGTTTGAGAGAGAGTGTATGTGTGTGAGAGAGTGAGTTTATGTGTGTGAGAGAGTGAGTGTATGTGTGTGAGAGAGTGAGTGTATGTGTGTGAGAGTGTGTCAGTTGGAGAGAATGCATGGGTGAGAGTGTGTGAGCGTGAAAGTGTGTGTGAGAGAATGTGTGTGAGAGAGAAAGTGTGTGAGAGAGAAAGTGTGTGTGACAGAGAGGAGGAGCGTGTGTGTGAGTGAGAGAGTGTGTAAGAGATAGTGTATGTGTGTGTGAGAGACAGAGGGAGCATGTGTGTGTGTGTGTGTTTCTGAGAGTGTGTAAGGAGAGCGTCTGTGTGACCTGATCTTCCTCTACAGTCTATCAGTAACTGAAACATGGGATTAGATGCAAAGTAAAGCTGCCTCGACACTGTTCCCATCAAACACTCCCAGGAAAGGTACAGGTACAGCACAGAGTTCGATACAGAGTAAAGCTCCCTCGACACTGTCCCCATCCAACACTCCCAGGACAGGTACAGCACGGGGTTAGATAGAGTAAAGCTTCCTCTACACTGTCCCCATCAAACACACACAGGACAGATACAGCATGGGGTTAGATACAGATAAAGCTCCCTCTGCACTGTCACTATGAAATAACTATCAAATCTCCACATCATGACGATCAAATATTCCAATGACAGATACAGCATGGGGATAGATACAGGGAAAAGCTGCCGACACATCAATCACACCCAGGACAGGTACAGCATCGGGTGAGATACAGCGTAAATCTCCCTCTACACTGTGTGTGTGAGAGAGAATGTGTGTGTGTGTGTGTGAGATGGTGTGTGTGTGTCTGAGAGTGTGAGAGAGTGTGTGTGTGAGAGAGAGAGAGCGTGTGTGTGTGTGAGATTATGTGTGTGTCTAAGAGTGTGTAAGAGAGCGAGGGTGTGTGTGTGTGAGATTATGTGTGTGTCTAAGAGTGTGTAAGAGAGAGAGGGTGTGTGTGTGAGCTGATCTTTCTCTACACCCTATCGGTAACTGCAACACTATATTCTGCACCCTTTCCTCTCCTTCTCCCTGTGTACTCTATGTACATAATGTTTTGTCTGTATAGCGCACAAGAAACAATACTTTTCACTGCATCCCTACACAAATCAATCAAATCAAATCAAATTAACACGGTGAAGTTTGGACCCTGTGGGGTGACAGGTGTCTGAATACAGATTCTATCTTATTGTAACATTCAGGTACCACGTGTACTGAGCTCACCAGCGTTCTGTCTGTATTGTGTGAATCCAGTCTTGAAATATCCACTGATGTTGCTAATTCTGCCAAGACAGAAACAGAAAGAGTGTTTGAATTCTCCGTGATTAGACCCCTTAACGATAAACAACATGGTGGATGAGAGGGATAGAGAGGGAGAGGGAGAGAGAGAGAGAGAGAGGAAGAGAGAGAGATGGAGCGATGCAGAGTAAGAGAGAGATAGGGAGAGGGAGCAATGCAGAGAGTAACAGTTAGACAGTGAGGAATAGAGATTAATTCAGATGGGTAGTGAGTGACAGGGGAGTCCAAGACGCTACAAAAGCAAGGTAAAGATTTGAAAATGGAGGAGTGTTTCTTACCCACTTTTAAAAGACAATCCACACTCACACCAGTCACATTTCACACTCTCTGCTCAGTCCTGTGTTGGGGGGTGATGAGTGTGGGATCAGTGTTTGCTTTTCTCAAACCGCACTGATATTCCCAACAAGGGCAAGAGGTTTCAGTGTTTAAAACTGTAAACATTTAAAAACAAAAGCAGACAGAATTTGGTTAAATCTCACGGGATCCAGGGTGAGGTAGCCAAATGGATATAAAATTGGCTGGATGACAGAAGACAGAGGGTGGGTGTAGAGGGTTGTTTTTTTGGTCAAACTGGAGGCCTGTGACCAGCGGGGTGCCTCAGGGATCGGTGCTGGGTCCACTGTTATTGGTCATCTATATTAATGATTTGGATGAGAATTTAGGAGGCATGGTTTGTAAGTTTGCAGTTGACACCAAGATTTGTGGCATAGTGGACAGTGAAGAAGGTTATCGAGGGTTGCAATGGGATCTTGATCAATTGGGTCAGTGGGCTGTTGAATGGCAGATGGAGTTTAATTTAGATAAATGCAAGGTGATACATTTTGGTGGATCGAACCAACACAGGACTTACTCAGTTAATGGTAGGGTGTTGGTGAGAGTTACAGAACAAAGGGATCTCGGGGTACAGATTGATAGCTCCTTGAAAGTGGAGTCACAGGTGGATAGAGTGGTGAAGAAGGCATTCCACATGCTTGGTTTCATTGGTCAGAACATGGAATACAGGAGTTGGGACGTCTTGTTGAAGTTGTACAAGACATTGGTAAGACCACACTTGGAATGCTGTGTATTGTTCTGGTCACCCTTATAGAAAGGAGATGATTAAGCTAGAAAGTGTGCAGAAAAGAATTACTGGGATGCTATGGGGTCCTGATGGTTTGAGTTATAATGAGAGGCTGGATACTCTGGGACTTTTTTTCCCTTGAGTTGGCTTAGTGGTGTTCTTATAGAGGTCTCTAAAATAATGAGGGCAAGTGGTGTCCCGCAGGGTTCAGTGTTGGGGCCACAGCTGTTCTCTTTATATATTAACGATCTAGATGACGGGACTGGGAGCATTCTGGCCAAGTTTGCCGATGATACAAAGATAGGTGGAGGGGCAGGTAGTATTGAGGAGGTGGGGAGGCTGCAGAAAGATTTAGACAGTTTAGGAGAGTGGTCCAAGAAGTGGCTGATGAAATTCAACGTGGGCAAGTGCGAGGTCGTACACTTTGGAAAAAAGAATAGAGGCATGGACTATTTTCTAAACGGTGACAAAATTCATAATGCTAAAGTGCAAAGGGACTTGGGAGTCCTAGTCCAGGATTCTCTAAAGGTAAACTTGCAGGTTGAGTCCGTAATTAAGAAAGCAAATGTAATGTTGTCATTTATCTCAAGAGGCTTGGAATACAAAAGCAGGGATGTACTTCTGAGGCTTTATAAAGCACTGGTTAGGCCCCATTTGGAGTACTGTGAGCAATTTTGGGCCCCACACCTCAGGAAGGACATACTGGCACTGGAGCGGGTCCAGCGGAGATTCACACGGATGATCCCAGGAATGGTAGGCCTGACATACGATGAACGTCTGAGGATCGTGGGATTATATTCATTGGAGTTTAGGAGGTTGAGGGGAGATCTGATAGAAACTTACAAGATAATGAACGGCTTAGATAGGATGGACGTAGGGAAGTTGTTTCCATTAACAGGGGAGACTAGGACGCGGGGGCACAGCCTTAGAATAAAAGGGAGTCACTTTAGAACAGAGATGAGGAGAAATTTCTTCAGCCAGAGAGTGGTGGGTCTGTGGAATTCATTGCCACAGAGGGCTGTGGAGGCCGAGACGTTGAGAGTCTTCAAGACAGAAATTGATAAATTCTTGATTTCTCGAGGAATTAAGGGCTATGGGGAGAGAGCGGGTAAATGGAGTTGAAATCAGCCATGATTGAATGGTGGAGTGGACTCGATGGGCCGAATGGCCTTACTTCCGCTCCTATGTCTTATGGTCTTATGGTCTTATGATATAGCTGCTTTATAGAACCTTAGTTAGGCCGCACTTGGAATATAGTGTTCAATTCTGATCGACACACGACCAGAAAGATGTGGAGAATTTGGAGAGGGTTCAGAAAAGATTTACCAGGATGTTGCCTGGTATGGAGGGCATTAGCTCTGAGGAGAGATTGGAGAAACCTGGTTTGTTCTCACTGGAACGACGGAGGTTGAGGGATGACCTGATAGAATTCTACAAGATTATGAGGGGCATGGACAGAGTGGATCGTCAGAAGCTTTTTACCAGGGTGGAAGATTCAAAATCTAGGGGGCATAGGTTTAAGGTGTGAGGGGCAAGGTTTAAAGGAGATGTACAAGGCAAGTTTTTTTACACAGAGGGTGGTGGGTGCCTGGAACTCGCTGCCGGGGGAGGTAGTGGAAGCAGATACGATAGTGAGTTTTACGGAACGTCTGGACAAATACATGAATAGGATGGGAATAGAGGGATATGGTGCCCGGAAGGGTAGGGGGTTTTATTTCAGTCGGGCAGCATGGTTGGTGCAGGCTTGGAGGGCCGAAGGGCCTGTTCCTGTGCTGTAATTCTCTTTGTTCTTTGAGAAGCTCGTCAACATCTTTTCCAAAAGGGAGGGGAGTCTAAAACTAGAAGACACAGCTTTAAGGTGAGAGGGGAGCGGGTCCAGAGGGCAATTCTTTTCACACATAGGGTGGTGAGGGATTGGAACAAGCTGCCAGAGGTCGTAGTAGAAGTGGACACAATTTTATATTTTAAAAAGCATTTAGACAGTTATTCTGGTAAGATTGGTGTGGAGGGATTGGGGCCAAACGCAAGGCATTTGATACGAGCTTAATGGTAAAAACTGGGTGGCAGGGAAAAGTTGGGCCAAAGGGCCCATTTGTATCTGAGCTCTGTTTTCTGCCCGGAAACCATTTCTCAATCCATCCCAGTATTTTCCACATTTGTGGATTGGACACAGTAAATTGCCGATTCCTGTCCAAAGCTGTGTTGGTTCGGTGGATTAAGGTAAATGTGTGGGGTTACGGGGATAGGGCTGGGTCAAGGGCCTTGGTAAGATACTGTGTCAGAGAGTCAGTACAGACTCGATGGGCTGAATGGTCTCCTTCTGCACTGCAGGGATTCTGTGACTCTGTTATTAAGATCCCTTTGTCATTTGAAGCTTCCAGCTAAAATGCTGACAATGCTGCCTATTTCTGTGCACTTTGGCAAACGTTCTGTCTCATCACCGGGCGACACGGTGGCACAGTGGTTAGCACTGCTGACTCACAGCGCCAGGGATCTGGGTTCGATTCCCCGCCTCGAGTGACTGTCTGTGTGGAGTTTGCACGTTTGCTAAATTGCCCCTTAGTGTCAGGGGGATTTGGGCCTGGGTGGGATTATTGTCGGGGCAGGCTTGTTGGGCTGAATGGCCTCATTCTGCAGTGTAGGAATTCTCTGGCTCTTGGATCTTAAATGGTTGATAAAGAGTGAAACTGAGACACAAACTGGGGCTTGGCAGCAGCAGACAGAATGGGAATCATTGCATCCTGCAGGGATTTTTATTACAGAATCAATGTCAGAAAATTTACAACTCAAAATTCACAACAGCAAAGTGTGGGATTGCAAACTTGGAATGATTAGCCTAGGACTAAAGTTTAAAAGCTACAGATTGACATTCAGAAACAAGAGATGGCCTCACATCTTCAATTCTGTGATTGTCTGGCATCTCCTGCTCTGAATATTACAAAATCTCTGCCCCCTTCATGCGTCTGGAGACTTTGAAAGTTACGCAGACATTGGTAAAACTTTCCTTTATCTCAAGGCATCTCCTGTGAAATACTCAACTTCTGCAAAGAGACACAATCTAATTGACACTTTCTGAATCTCCTTTCAAACAACCTCCCAACCCCACTGTGCAGGATGCAGGAATGTCACCTTTTGTCACATTCCTCAACACAATTGTTGACACGTTTTCGGGACAGGAAAAGTAGATTCAACTGACAGATTCTGAGCCCCAGGTTGAATCTTTAAGATGTAAAAATGAACTGAAAGCCCAGGTCTCTCTGTTCCTGCAACTATTTTAACATTGACCCATTGATTTTAAATTACTTCTCCTGTGTGTAAAATACCATCCATCAACTTCAGGTTTGAACATTAAAAAGCGACTGAGCATCAACTGTGAATTATAGAAGGTAGTTCCAAACTAATATCACACCTGGTGTGGCAAAGTGTTCCTGAATTTCACTCCGAAAAGTCTAAAACCCTAAACATTGTCTAAAATCCAATGTCCCCCAAGTCCTGTCCCCATCAAACACTCCCAGGACAGGTACAGCACAGGGTTAGGTACAGAGTATAGCTCCCTGGACACTGTCCCCATTAAACACTCCCAGGAAAAATACAGCACGGGGTTCAATACAGAGTAAAGGTCCCTCGACACTGTCTCCATCAAACACTCGCAGGACAGGGACAGCACGGGGTTCGATACAGAGTAAAGCTCCCTCTCCACTATCCCCATAAAACACTTCCAGGAGAGATACAGCATGGGGTTAGATACAGAGCAAAACTCCCTCTACACTGTCCCCCATCAAACACACCCAGGACAGGTTCAGCACGTGTTTAGATAGAGTGAAGGTCCCTATACACTGTCCCCGTCAAACACTCCCAGGACAGGTACAGCACGGGGTTAGATACAGAGTAAAGCTCCCTCTATACTGTCCCCCATCAAACACTCCCAGGACAGGTACAGCACGGGGTTCGATACAGAGTAAAGCTCCCTCTCCACTGTCCCCATAAAACACTTCCAGGAGAGATACAGCACGGGGTTAGATACAGAGCAAAGCTCCCTCTACACTGTCCCCCATCAAACACACCCAGGACAGGTACAGCACGTGTTTAGATACAGAGTGAAGCTCCCTCTACACTGTCCCCATCAAACACTCCCAGGACAGGTTCAGCACGTGTTTAGATACAGAGTGAAGCTCCCTCGACACTGTCCCCATCAAACACACCGAGGACAGGTACAGCACGGGGTTAGATACAGAGTGAAGCTCCCTATACAGTGTCACTATAAAATAATCCAATGACAGATACAGCATGGTGCTAGATTAAAGGAAAAGCTGCCTCCACATTGTGCACATCAAACACACCCAGGGCAGGTACAGCACGGGGTTAGATACAGCTCAAATCTTCCTCTACATTTTGCCCCATCATTCTGTGGGTGTGTGTGTGAGAGAATGTGTGTGTGAGAGAGAGTGTGTGTATGTGTGAGAGAGTGTGTGTGAGAGAGAGAGTGTGTGTGAGAGAGAGAGTGTGTGCGAGAGAGAGAGTGTGTGCGAGAGAGAGAGTGTGTGCGAGAGAGAGAGTGTGTGCGAGAGAGAGAGTGTGTGCGAGAGAGAGAATGTGTGCGAGAGAGAGAGTGTGTGCGAGAGAGAGTGTGTGTGCGAGAGAGAGAGCGTGCGCGTGAGAGAGAGTGTGTGTGTGAGAGAGTGTGTGTGTGAGAGAGAGAGTGTGTGCGTGAGAGAGAGAGTGTGCGTGAGAGAGAGTGTGTGCGTGAGAGAGAGTGTGTGCGTGAGAGAGAGTATATGTTTGTGAGAGTGTATGTGTGAGAGAGAGTGTGTGTGAGAGAGAGATAGAGTGTGTGAGAGAGAGAGTGTGTGCGAGAGAGAGTGTGTGTGTGTGAGAGAGAGTGTGTGTTTGAGAGAGAGTGTGTGCGAGAGAGAGTGTGTGCGAGAGAGAGACTGTGCGTGAGAGAGAGACTGTGCGTGAGAGAGAGTGTGTTAGAGAGAGTGTGTGTGTGAGAAAGAGTGTGTGTGTGAGAAAGAGTGTGTGTGTGAGAGACAGGCTGTGTGTGAGAGAGTGTGTGAGAGAGTGTGTGCGAGAGAGAGAGTGTGTGTGTGAGAGAGAGTGCGTGTGAGTGAGAGTGTGTGTGTGAGAGAGAGAGTGTGTGTGTGAGAGTGAGAGTGTGTGTGACAGTGAGAGTGTGTGTGAGAGAGAAACCGTGTGTGTGAGAGAGCGTGTGTGTGTGTGAGAGAGAGAGTGTGTGTGAGAGAGAGAATGTGTGTGAGAGAGAGTGTGTGTGTGTGAGAGAGAGAGTTTTCGAGAGAGAGTTTTCGAGAGAGAGAGTGTGTGTGTGTGTGTGAGAGTGTGTGTGTGTGTGAGAGAGAGAGTTTTCGAGAGAATGTGTGTGAGAGAGAGAGTGTGTGTGAGAGAGAGAGTGTGTGTGAGAGAGAGAGTGTGTGTGAGAGAGAGAGTGTGCGAGAGTGTGTGTGTGAGAGAGTGTGTGTGTGAGAGAGAGAGAGTGTGCGAGAGAGAGTGTGTGTGAGAGAGAGTGTGTGTGTGAGAGAGTGTGTGTGAGAGAGAGTGTGTGTGTGTGTGTGTGAGAGAGAGTGTGCGTGTGAGAGACATAGAGTGTGTGCGAGAGCGAGAGCGTGTGTGTGTGTGTGTGTGAGAGAGAGTGTGTGTGAGGGGAGCGGGTCCAGAGGGCAATTCTTTTCACACATAGGGTGGTGAGGGATTGGAACAAGCTGCCAGAGGTCGTAGTAGAAGTGGACACAATTTTATATTTTAAAAAGCATTTAGACAGTTATTCTGGTAAGATTGGTGTGGAGGGATTGGGGCCAAACGCAAGGCATTTGATACGAGCTTAATGGTAAAAACTGGGTGGCAGGGAAAAGTTGGGCCAAAGGGCCCATTTGTATCTGAGCTCTGTTTTCTGCCCGGAAACCATTTCTCAATCCATCCCAGTATTTTCCACATTTGTGGATTGGACACAGTAAATTGCCGATTCCTGTCCAAAGCTGTGTTGGTTCGGTGGATTAAGGTAAATGTGTGGGGTTACGGGGATAGGGCTGGGTCAAGGGCCTTGGTAAGATACTGTGTCAGAGAGTCAGTACAGACTCGATGGGCTGAATGGTCTCCTTCTGCACTGCAGGGATTCTGTGACTCTGTTATTAAGATCCCTTTGTCATTTGAAGCTTCCAGCTAAAATGCTGACAATGCTGCCTATTTCTGTGCACTTTGGCAAACGTTCTGTCTCATCACCGGGCGACACGGTGGCACAGTGGTTAGCACTGCTGACTCACAGCGCCAGGGATCTGGGTTCGATTCCCCGCCTCGAGTGACTGTCTGTGTGGAGTTTGCACGTTTGCTAAATTGCCCCTTAGTGTCAGGGGGATTTGGGCCTGGGTGGGATTATTGTCGGGGCAGGCTTGTTGGGCTGAATGGCCTCATTCTGCAGTGTAGGAATTCTCTGGCTCTTGGATCTTAAATGGTTGATAAAGAGTGAAACTGAGACACAAACTGGGGCTTGGCAGCAGCAGACAGAATGGGAATCATTGCATCCTGCAGGGATTTTTATTACAGAATCAATGTCAGAAAATTTACAACTCAAAATTCACAACAGCAAAGTGTGGGATTGCAAACTTGGAATGATTAGCCTAGGACTAAAGTTTAAAAGCTACAGATTGACATTCAGAAACAAGAGATGGCCTCACATCTTCAATTCTGTGATTGTCTGGCATCTCCTGCTCTGAATATTACAAAATCTCTGCCCCCTTCATGCGTCTGGAGACTTTGAAAGTTACGCAGACATTGGTAAAACTTTCCTTTATCTCAAGGCATCTCCTGTGAAATACTCAACTTCTGCAAAGAGACACAATCTAATTGACACTTTCTGAATCTCCTTTCAAACAACCTCCCAACCCCACTGTGCAGGATGCAGGAATGTCACCTTTTGTCACATTCCTCAACACAATTGTTGACACGTTTTCGGGACAGGAAAAGTAGATTCAACTGACAGATTCTGAGCCCCAGGTTGAATCTTTAAGATGTAAAAATGAACTGAAAGCCCAGGTCTCTCTGTTCCTGCAACTATTTTAACATTGACCCATTGATTTTAAATTACTTCTCCTGTGTGTAAAATACCATCCATCAACTTCAGGTTTGAACATTAAAAAGCGACTGAGCATCAACTGTGAATTATAGAAGGTAGTTCCAAACTAATATCACACCTGGTGTGGCAAAGTGTTCCTGAATTTCACTCCGAAAAGTCTAAAACCCTAAACATTGTCTAAAATCCAATGTCCCCCAAGTCCTGTCCCCATCAAACACTCCCAGGACAGGTACAGCACAGGGTTAGGTACAGAGTATAGCTCCCTGGACACTGTCCCCATTAAACACTCCCAGGAAAAATACAGCACGGGGTTCAATACAGAGTAAAGGTCCCTCGACACTGTCTCCATCAAACACTCGCAGGACAGGGACAGCACGGGGTTCGATACAGAGTAAAGCTCCCTCTCCACTATCCCCATAAAACACTTCCAGGAGAGATACAGCATGGGGTTAGATACAGAGCAAAACTCCCTCTACACTGTCCCCCATCAAACACACCCAGGACAGGTTCAGCACGTGTTTAGATAGAGTGAAGGTCCCTATACACTGTCCCCGTCAAACACTCCCAGGACAGGTACAGCACGGGGTTAGATACAGAGTAAAGCTCCCTCTATACTGTCCCCCATCAAACACTCCCAGGACAGGTACAGCACGGGGTTCGATACAGAGTAAAGCTCCCTCTCCACTGTCCCCATAAAACACTTCCAGGAGAGATACAGCACGGGGTTAGATACAGAGCAAAGCTCCCTCTACACTGTCCCCCATCAAACACACCCAGGACAGGTACAGCACGTGTTTAGATACAGAGTGAAGCTCCCTCTACACTGTCCCCATCAAACACTCCCAGGACAGGTTCAGCACGTGTTTAGATACAGAGTGAAGCTCCCTCGACACTGTCCCCATCAAACACACCGAGGACAGGTACAGCACGGGGTTAGATACAGAGTGAAGCTCCCTATACAGTGTCACTATAAAATAATCCAATGACAGATACAGCATGGTGCTAGATTAAAGGAAAAGCTGCCTCCACATTGTGCACATCAAACACACCCAGGGCAGGTACAGCACGGGGTTAGATACAGCTCAAATCTTCCTCTACATTTTGCCCCATCATTCTGTGGGTGTGTGTGTGAGAGAATGTGTGTGTGAGAGAGAGTGTGTGTATGTGTGAGAGAGTGTGTGTGAGAGAGAGAGTGTGTGTGAGAGAGAGAGTGTGTGCGAGAGAGAGAGTGTGTGCGAGAGAGAGAGTGTGTGCGAGAGAGAGAGTGTGTGCGAGAGAGAGAGTGTGTGCGAGAGAGAGAATGTGTGCGAGAGAGAGAGTGTGTGCGAGAGAGAGTGTGTGTGCGAGAGAGAGAGCGTGCGCGTGAGAGAGAGTGTGTGTGTGAGAGAGTGTGTGTGTGAGAGAGAGAGTGTGTGCGTGAGAGAGAGAGTGTGCGTGAGAGAGAGTGTGTGCGTGAGAGAGAGTGTGTGCGTGAGAGAGAGTATATGTTTGTGAGAGTGTATGTGTGAGAGAGAGTGTGTGTGAGAGAGAGATAGAGTGTGTGAGAGAGAGAGTGTGTGCGAGAGAGAGTGTGTGTGTGTGAGAGAGAGTGTGTGTTTGAGAGAGAGTGTGTGCGAGAGAGAGTGTGTGCGAGAGAGAGACTGTGCGTGAGAGAGAGACTGTGCGTGAGAGAGAGTGTGTTAGAGAGAGTGTGTGTGTGAGAAAGAGTGTGTGTGTGAGAAAGAGTGTGTGTGTGAGAGACAGGCTGTGTGTGAGAGAGTGTGTGAGAGAGTGTGTGCGAGAGAGAGAGTGTGTGTGTGAGAGAGAGTGCGTGTGAGTGAGAGTGTGTGTGTGAGAGAGAGAGTGTGTGTGTGAGAGTGAGAGTGTGTGTGACAGTGAGAGTGTGTGTGAGAGAGAAACCGTGTGTGTGAGAGAGCGTGTGTGTGTGTGAGAGAGAGAGTGTGTGTGAGAGAGAGAATGTGTGTGAGAGAGAGTGTGTGTGTGTGAGAGAGAGAGTTTTCGAGAGAGAGTTTTCGAGAGAGAGAGTGTGTGTGTGTGTGTGAGAGTGTGTGTGTGTGTGAGAGAGAGAGTTTTCGAGAGAATGTGTGTGAGAGAGAGAGTGTGTGTGAGAGAGAGAGTGTGTGTGAGAGAGAGAGTGTGTGTGAGAGAGAGAGTGTGCGAGAGTGTGTGTGTGAGAGAGTGTGTGTGTGAGAGAGAGAGAGTGTGCGAGAGAGAGTGTGTGTGAGAGAGAGTGTGTGTGTGAGAGAGTGTGTGTGAGAGAGAGTGTGTGTGTGTGTGTGTGAGAGAGAGTGTGCGTGTGAGAGACATAGAGTGTGTGCGAGAGCGAGAGCGTGTGTGTGTGTGTGTGTGAGAGAGAGTGTGTGTGAGAGACATAGAGTGTGTGCGAGAGCGAGAGCGTGTGTGTGTCCCCATCAAACAAACCAAGGACAGATACAGCACGGAGTTAGATACAGAGTAAAGCTCCCTCTGCACTGTCCCCATCAAACACTCCCAGGACAGGTACAGCACAGGGTTAGATACAGAGTAAAGCTCCCTCTGCACTGTCCCCAACAAACACTCCCAGGACAGGTACAGCACAGGGTTAGATACAGAGTATAGCTCCCTCTACACTGTCCCCAACAAACACTCCCAGGACAGGTACAGCACAGGGTTAGATACAGAGTAAAGCTCCCTCTACACTGGCCCCAACAAACTCGCCCAGGACAGGTACAGCACGGGGTTAGATACAGAGTAAAGCTCCCTCTACACTGGCCCCAACAAACTCGCCCAGGACAGGTACAGCACGGGGTTAGATACAGAGTAAAGCTCCCTCTGCACTGTCCCCAACAAACACCCCCCAGGACAGGTACAGCACGGGGTTAGATACAGAGTAAAGCTCCCTCTACACTGTCCCCATCAAACACCCCCCAGGACAGGTACAGCACGGGGTTAGATACAGAGTAAAGCTCCCTCTACACTGTCCCCATCAAACACCCCCCAGGACAGGTACAGCACGGGGTTAGATACAGATTAAAGCTCATTGTACACTGTCCCCATCAAACAAACCAAGGACAGGTACAGCACGGGTTTAGATACAGAGTAAAGCTCCCTCTACACTGTCCCCATCAAACACTCCCAGGACAGGTACAGCACGGGGTTAGATACAGAGTAAAGCTCCCTCGATACTGTCCCCATCAAACACTCCCAAGACAGGGACAGCATGGATTAGATACAGAGTAAAGCTCCCTCTGCACTATCCCCATCAAACACTCCCAGGACAGGTACAGCAAGTGGTTAGATGTAGAGTAAAGCTCCCTCGACACTGTCCCCATCAAACACTCCCAGGACAGGTACAGCATGGGGTTAGATACAGAATAAATCTCCCTCTACACTGTCCCCATCAAACACTCCCAGGACAGGTACAGCAGGGGACTAGATACAGAGTAAAGCTCCCTCTACACTGTCCCCATCAAACTTGCCCAGCACAGGTACAGCACGGGGTTAGACACAGAGTAAAGCTCCCTCGACACTGTCCCCATCAAACACTCCCACGACAGATACAGCAAGTGGTTAGATATAGAGTAAAGCTCCCACTTCACTGTCCTCATCAAACACTCCCAGGACATATACAGCACAGGGTTAGATACAGATAAAGCTCCCTCTACACTATACCCATCAAACACTCCCAGGACAGGTACAGCACGGGGTTAGATACAGAGTGAAGCTCCCTCTACACTGTCCCCCATCAAACACTCCCAGGACAGGTTCAGCACGTGTTTAGATACAGAGTGAAGCTCCCTATACACTGTCCCCATCAAACACACCGAGGACAGGTACAGCAAGGGTTTAGATACAGCTCAAATCTTCCTCTACATTTTGCCCCATCATTCTGTGGGTGTGTGTGAGAGAATGTGTGTGTGAGAGAGAGTGTGTGTATGTGTGAGAGAGTGTGTGTGAGAGAGAGAGTGTGTGTGAGAGAGAGAGCGTGTGCGAGAGAGAGAGTGTGTGCGAGAGAGAGAGTGTGTGCGAGAGAGAGAGTGTGTGCGAGAGAGAGTGTGTGTGCGAGAGAGAGTGTGTGTGCAAGAGAGAGAGCGTGTGCGTGAGAGAGTGTGTGTGTGTGTGAGAGAGTGTGTGTGTGAGAGAGAGAGTGTGTGCGTGAGAGAGAGAGTGTGCGTGAGAGAGAGTGTGTGCGTGAGAGAGAGTATATGTTTGTGAGAGTGTATGTGTGAGAGAGAGTGTGTGTGAGAGAGAGATAGAGTGTGTGAGAGAGAGAGTGTGTGCGAGAGAGAGTGTGTGTGTGTGAGAGAGAGTGTGTGTTTGAGAGAGAGTGTGTGCGAGAGAGAGTGTGTGCGAGAGAGAGACTGTGCGTGAGAGAGAGTGTGTTAGAGAGAGTGTGTGTGTGAGAAAGAGTGTGTGTGTGAGAGACAGGCTGTGTGTGAGAGAGTGTGTGAGAGAGTGTGTGCGAGAGAGAGAGTGTGTGTGTGAGAGAGAGTGCGTGTGAGTGAGAGTGTATGTGTGAGAGAGAGAGTGTGTGTGTGAGAGTGAGAGTGTGTGTGAGAGTGAGAGTGTGTGTGAGAGTGAGAGTGTGTGTGAGAGAGAAACCGTGTGTGTGAGAGAGCGTGTGTGTGTGAGAGAGAGAGAGTGTGTGTGAGAGAGAGAGTGTGTGTGAGAGAGAGTGTGTGTGTGTGAGAGAGAGAGTTTTCGAGAGAGAGTTTTCGAGAGAGAGAGTGTGTGTGTGTGTGTGAGAGAGTGTGTGTGTGTGTGAGAGAGAGAGTTTTCGAGAGAGTGTGTGCGAGAGAGAGAGTGTGTGTGAGAGAGACCGTTTGTGTGAGAGAGTGTGTGAGAGAGAGTGTGTGTGTGAGAGAGAGAGTGTGTGTGAGAGAGAGAGTGTGCGAGAGTGTGTGTGTGAGAGAGTGTGTGTGTGAGAGAGAGAGTGTGCGAGAGAGAGTGTGTGTGAGAGAGAGAGTGTGCGAGAGAGAGTGTGTGTGAGAGAGAGTGTGTGTGAGAGAGAGAGTGTGTGTGAGAGAGAGAGAGAGAGTGTGTGTGTGAGAGAGTGTGTGTGTGTGTGTGAGAGAGAGTGTGTGTGTGAGAGACATAGAGTGTGTGCGAGAGCGAGAGCGTGTGTGTGTCCCCATCAAACAAACCAAGGACAGATACAGCACGGGGTGAGATACAGAGTAAAGCTCCCTCTACACTGTCCCCATCAAACACTCCCAGGACAGGTACAGCACGGAGTTAGATACAGAGTAAAGCTCCCTCTACACTGTCCCCAACAAACACTCCCAGGACAGGTACAGCACGGGGTTAGATACAGAGTAAAGCTCCCTCTGCACTGTCCCCAACAAACTCGCCCAGGACAGGTACAGCACGGGGTTAGATACAGAGTAAAGCTCCCTCTACACTGTCCCCATCAAACACACCCAGGACAGATACAGCAAGTGGTTAGATGTAGAGTAAAGCTCCCTCGACACTGTCCCCATCAAACACTCCCAGGACAGGTACAGCATGGGGTTAGATACAGAATAAATCTCCCTCGACACTGTCCCCATCAAACACTCCCAGGACAGGTACAGCAGGGGACTAGATACAGAGTAAAGCTCCCTCTACACTGTCCCCATCAAACTTGCCCAGCACAGGTACAGCACGGGGTTAGACACAGAGTAAAGCTCCCTCGACACTGTCCCCATCAAACACTCCCACGACAGATACAGCAAGTGGTTAGATATAGAGTAAAGCTCCCACTTCACTGTCCTCATCAAACACTCCCAGGACATATACAGCACAGGGTTAGATACAGATAAAGCTCCCTCTACACTATACCCATCAAACACTCCCAGGACAGGTTCAGCACGGGGTTAGATACAGAGTGAAGCTCCCTCTACACTGTCCCCATCATATAATCCAATGACAGATACAGCATGGTGCGAGATTAAAGGAAAGGCTGCCTCCACATTGTGCACATCAAACAGACCCAGGACAGGTACAGCACGGGGTTAGATACAGCTCAAATCTTCCTCTACATTTTGCCCATCATTGTGTGTGTGTGTGAGAGAATGTGTGTGTGAGAGAGAGAGAGTGTGTGTGTGTGAGAGAGTGTGTGTGCGTGAGAGAGAGTGTGTGCATGAGGGAGAGTGTGTGTGTGAGAACGTGTGTGTGTGTGAGAGAGAGTTTGTGTGAGAGAGAGTGTGTGCGAGAGAGAGTGTGTGCAAGAGAGAGTGTGTGCAAGAGAGAGTGTGTGCGAGAGAGAGTGTGTGCGAGAGAGAGTGTGTGCGAGAGAGAGTGTGTGCGAGAGAGAGTGTGTGCGAGAGAGAGTGTGTGCGAGAGAGAGAGAGCGTGTGTGTGTGCGTGAGAGAGACTGTGTGAGAGACTGAGTGTGTGCGTGAGAGAGACTGTGTGCGTGAGAGAGAGTATATGTTTGAGAGAGAGTGTATATGTGTGAGAGAGAGAGTGTGTGTGAGAGAGAGAGTGTGCGAGAGTGTGTGTGTGAGAGAGAGTGTGTGTGTGTGTGAGAGAGTGTGTGTGTGAGAGAGAGTGTGTGTGTGTGTGAGAGAGTGTATGTGTGTGTGAGAGAGTGTGTGTGTGAGAGAGTATATGTTTGAGAGAGAGTGTATGTGTGAGAGAGAGAGTGTGTGTGTGAGAGAGTGTGTGTGTGAGAGAGTATATGTTTGAGAGAGAGTGTATGTGTGTGAGAGAGTGAGTTTATGTGTGTGAGAGAGTGAGTGTATGTGTGTGAGAGAGTGAGTGTATGTGTGTGAGAGTGTGTCAGTTGGAGAGAATGCATGGGTGAGAGTGTGTGAGCGTGAAAGTGTGTGTGAGAGAATGTGTGTGAGAGAGAAAGTGTGTGAGAGAGAAAGTGTGTGTGACAGAGAGGAGGAGCGTGTGTGTGAGTGAGAGAGTGTGTAAGAGATAGTGTATGTGTGTGTGAGAGACAGAGGGAGCATGTGTGTGTGTGTGTGTTTCTGAGAGTGTGTAAGGAGAGCGTCTGTGTGACCTGATCTTCCTCTACAGTCTATCAGTAACTGAAACATGGGATTAGATGCAAAGTAAAGCTGCCTCGACACTGTTCCCATCAAACACTCCCAGGAAAGGTACAGGTACAGCACAGAGTTCGATACAGAGTAAAGCTCCCTCGACACTGTCCCCATCCAACACTCCCAGGACAGGTACAGCACGGGGTTAGATAGAGTAAAGCTTCCTCTACACTGTCCCCATCAAACACACACAGGACAGATACAGCATGGGGTTAGATACAGATAAAGCTCCCTCTGCACTGTCACTATGAAATAACTATCAAATCTCCACATCATGACGATCAAATATTCCAATGACAGATACAGCATGGGGATAGATACAGGGAAAAGCTGCCGACACATCAATCACACCCAGGACAGGTACAGCATCGGGTGAGATACAGCGTAAATCTCCCTCTACACTGTGTGTGTGAGAGAGAATGTGTGTGTGTGTGTGTGAGATGGTGTGTGTGTGTCTGAGAGTGTGAGAGAGTGTGTGTGTGAGAGAGAGAGAGCGTGTGTGTGTGTGAGATTATGTGTGTGTCTAAGAGTGTGTAAGAGAGCGAGGGTGTGTGTGTGTGAGATTATGTGTGTGTCTAAGAGTGTGTAAGAGAGAGAGGGTGTGTGTGTGAGCTGATCTTTCTCTACACCCTATCGGTAACTGCAACACTATATTCTGCACCCTTTCCTCTCCTTCTCCCTGTGTACTCTATGTACATAATGTTTTGTCTGTATAGCGCACAAGAAACAATACTTTTCACTGCATCCCTACACAAATCAATCAAATCAAATCAAATTAACACGGTGAAGTTTGGACCCTGTGGGGTGACAGGTGTCTGAATACAGATTCTATCTTATTGTAACATTCAGGTACCACGTGTACTGAGCTCACCAGCGTTCTGTCTGTATTGTGTGAATCCAGTCTTGAAATATCCACTGATGTTGCTAATTCTGCCAAGACAGAAACAGAAAGAGTGTTTGAATTCTCCGTGATTAGACCCCTTAACGATAAACAACATGGTGGATGAGAGGGATAGAGAGGGAGAGGGAGAGAGAGAGAGAGAGAGGAAGAGAGAGAGATGGAGCGATGCAGAGTAAGAGAGAGATAGGGAGAGGGAGCAATGCAGAGAGTAACAGTTAGACAGTGAGGAATAGAGATTAATTCAGATGGGTAGTGAGTGACAGGGGAGTCCAAGACGCTACAAAAGCAAGGTAAAGATTTGAAAATGGAGGAGTGTTTCTTACCCACTTTTAAAAGACAATCCACACTCACACCAGTCACATTTCACACTCTCTGCTCAGTCCTGTGTTGGGGGGTGATGAGTGTGGGATCAGTGTTTGCTTTTCTCAAACCGCACTGATATTCCCAACAAGGGCAAGAGGTTTCAGTGTTTAAAACTGTAAACATTTAAAAACAAAAGCAGACAGAATTTGGTTAAATCTCACGGGATCCAGGGTGAGGTAGCCAAATGGATATAAAATTGGCTGGATGACAGAAGACAGAGGGTGGGTGTAGAGGGTTGTTTTTTTGGTCAAACTGGAGGCCTGTGACCAGCGGGGTGCCTCAGGGATCGGTGCTGGGTCCACTGTTATTGGTCATCTATATTAATGATTTGGATGAGAATTTAGGAGGCATGGTTTGTAAGTTTGCAGTTGACACCAAGATTTGTGGCATAGTGGACAGTGAAGAAGGTTATCGAGGGTTGCAATGGGATCTTGATCAATTGGGTCAGTGGGCTGTTGAATGGCAGATGGAGTTTAATTTAGATAAATGCAAGGTGATACATTTTGGTGGATCGAACCAACACAGGACTTACTCAGTTAATGGTAGGGTGTTGGTGAGAGTTACAGAACAAAGGGATCTCGGGGTACAGATTGATAGCTCCTTGAAAGTGGAGTCACAGGTGGATAGAGTGGTGAAGAAGGCATTCCACATGCTTGGTTTCATTGGTCAGAACATGGAATACAGGAGTTGGGACGTCTTGTTGAAGTTGTACAAGACATTGGTAAGACCACACTTGGAATGCTGTGTATTGTTCTGGTCACCCTTATAGAAAGGAGATGATTAAGCTAGAAAGTGTGCAGAAAAGAATTACTGGGATGCTATGGGGTCCTGATGGTTTGAGTTATAATGAGAGGCTGGATACTCTGGGACTTTTTTTCCCTTGAGTTGGCTTAGTGGTGTTCTTATAGAGGTCTCTAAAATAATGAGGGCATGGATATAGCTGCTTTATAGAACCTTAGTTAGGCCGCACTTGGAATATAGTGTTCAATTCTGATCGACACACGACCAGAAAGATGTGGAGAATTTGGAGAGGGTTCAGAAAAGATTTACCAGGATGTTGCCTGGTATGGAGGGCATTAGCTCTGAGGAGAGATTGGAGAAACCTGGTTTGTTCTCACTGGAACGACGGAGGTTGAGGGATGACCTGATAGAATTCTACAAGATTATGAGGGGCATGGACAGAGTGGATCGTCAGAAGCTTTTTACCAGGGTGGAAGATTCAAAATCTAGGGGGCATAGGTTTAAGGTGTGAGGGGCAAGGTTTAAAGGAGATGTACAAGGCAAGTTTTTTTACACAGAGGGTGGTGGGTGCCTGGAACTCGCTGCCGGGGGAGGTAGTGGAAGCAGATACGATAGTGAGTTTTACGGAACGTCTGGACAAATACATGAATAGGATGGGAATAGAGGGATATGGTGCCCGGAAGGGTAGGCGGTTTTATTTCAGTCGGGCAGCATGGTTGGTGCAGGCTTGGAGGGCCGAAGGGCCTGTTCCTGTGCTGTAATTCTCTTTGTTCTTTGAGAAGCTCGTCAACATCTTTTCCAAAAGGGAGGGGAGTCTAAAACTAGAAGACATAGGTTTAAGGTGAGAGGGGAGCGGGTCCAGAGGGCAATTCTTTTCACACATAGGGTGGTGAGGGATTGGAACAAGCTGCCAGAGGTCGTAGTAGAAGTGGACACAATTTTATATTTTAAAAAGCATTTAGACAGTTATTCTGGTAAGATTGGTGTGGAGGGATTGGGGCCAAACGCAAGGCATTTGATACGAGCTTAATGGTAAAAACTGGGTGGCAGGGAAAAGTTGGGCCAAAGGGCCCATTTGTATCTGAGCTCTGTTTTCTGCCCGGAAACCATTTCTCAATCCATCCCAGTATTTTCCACATTTGTGGATTGGACACAGTAAATTGCCGATTCCTGTCCAAAGCTGTGTTGGTTCGGTGGATTAAGGTAAATGTGTGGGGTTACGGGGATAGGGCTGGGTCAAGGGCCTTGGTAAGATACTGTGTCAGAGAGTCAGTACAGACTCGATGGGCTGAATGGTCTCCTTCTGCACTGCAGGGATTCTGTGACTCTGTTATTAAGATCCCTTTGTCATTTGAAGCTTCCAGCTAAAATGCTGACAATGCTGCCTATTTCTGTGCACTTTGGCAAACGTTCTGTCTCATCACCGGGCGACACGGTGGCACAGTGGTTAGCACTGCTGACTCACAGCGCCAGGGATCTGGGTTCGATTCCCCGCCTCGAGTGACTGTCTGTGTGGAGTTTGCACGTTTGCTAAATTGCCCCTTAGTGTCAGGGGGATTTGGGCCTGGGTGGGATTATTGTCGGGGCAGGCTTGTTGGGCTGAATGGCCTCATTCTGCAGTGTAGGAATTCTCTGGCTCTTGGATCTTAAATGGTTGATAAAGAGTGAAACTGAGACACAAACTGGGGCTTGGCAGCAGCAGACAGAATGGGAATCATTGCATCCTGCAGGGATTTTTATTACAGAATCAATGTCAGAAAATTTACAACTCAAAATTCACAACAGCAAAGTGTGGGATTGCAAACTTGGAATGATTAGCCTAGGACTAAAGTTTAAAAGCTACAGATTGACATTCAGAAACAAGAGATGGCCTCACATCTTCAATTCTGTGATTGTCTGGCATCTCCTGCTCTGAATATTACAAAATCTCTGCCCCCTTCATGCGTCTGGAGACTTTGAAAGTTACGCAGACATTGGTAAAACTTTCCTTTATCTCAAGGCATCTCCTGTGAAATACTCAACTTCTGCAAAGAGACACAATCTAATTGACACTTTCTGAATCTCCTTTCAAACAACCTCCCAACCCCACTGTGCAGGATGCAGGAATGTCACCTTTTGTCACATTCCTCAACACAATTGTTGACACGTTTTCGGGACAGGAAAAGTAGATTCAACTGACAGATTCTGAGCCCCAGGTTGAATCTTTAAGATGTAAAAATGAACTGAAAGCCCAGGTCTCTCTGTTCCTGCAACTATTTTAACATTGACCCATTGATTTTAAATTACTTCTCCTGTGTGTAAAATACCATCCATCAACTTCAGGTTTGAACATTAAAAAGCGACTGAGCATCAACTGTGAATTATAGAAGGTAGTTCCAAACTAATATCACACCTGGTGTGGCAAAGTGTTCCTGAATTTCACTCCGAAAAGTCTAAAACCCTAAACATTGTCTAAAATCCAATGTCCCCCAAGTCCTGTCCCCATCAAACACTCCCAGGACAGGTACAGCACAGGGTTAGGTACAGAGTATAGCTCCCTGGACACTGTCCCCATTAAACACTCCCAGGAAAAATACAGCACGGGGTTCAATACAGAGTAAAGGTCCCTCGACACTGTCTCCATCAAACACTCGCAGGACAGGGACAGCACGGGGTTCGATACAGAGTAAAGCTCCCTCTCCACTATCCCCATAAAACACTTCCAGGAGAGATACAGCATGGGGTTAGATACAGAGCAAAACTCCCTCTACACTGTCCCCCATCAAACACACCCAGGACAGGTTCAGCACGTGTTTAGATAGAGTGAAGGTCCCTATACACTGTCCCCATCAAACACTCCCAGGACAGGTACAGCACGGGGTTAGATACAGAGTAAAGCTCCCTCTATACTGTCCCCCATCAAACACTCCCAGGACAGGTACAGCACGGGGTTCGATACAGAGTAAAGCTCCCTCTCCACTGTCCCCATAAAACACTTCCAGGAGAGATACAGCACGGGGTTAGATACAGAGCAAAGCTCCCTCTACACTGTCCCCCATCAAACACACCCAGGACAGGTACAGCACGTGTTTAGATACAGAGTGAAGCTCCCTCTACACTGTCCCCATCAAACACTCCCAGGACAGGTTCAGCACGTGTTTAGATACAGAGTGAAGCTCCCTCGACACTGTCCCCATCAAACACACCGAGGACAGGTACAGCACGGGGTTAGATACAGAGTGAAGCTCCCTATACAGTGTCACTATAAAATAATCCAATGACAGATACAGCATGGTGCTAGATTAAAGGAAAAGCTGCCTCCACATTGTGCACATCAAACACACCCAGGGCAGGTACAGCACGGGGTTAGATACAGCTCAAATCTTCCTCTACATTTTGCCCCATCATTCTGTGGGTGTGTGTGTGAGAGAATGTGTGTGTGAGAGAGTGTGTGTATGTGTGAGAGAGTGTGTGTGAGAGAGAGAGTGTGTGTGAGAGAGAGAGTGTGTGCGAGAGAGAGAGTGTGTGCGAGAGAGAGAGTGTGTGCGAGAGAGAGAGTGTGTGCGAGAGAGAGAGTGTGTGCGAGAGAGAGAATGTGTGCGAGAGAGAGAGTGTGTGCGAGAGAGAGTGTGTGTGCGAGAGAGAGAGCGTGCGCGTGAGAGAGAGTGTGTGTGTGAGAGAGTGTGTGTGTGAGAGAGAGAGTGTGTGCGTGAGAGAGAGAGTGTGCGTGAGAGAGAGTGTGTGCGTGAGAGAGAGTGTGTGCGTGAGAGAGAGTATATGTTTGTGAGAGTGTATGTGTGAGAGAGAGTGTGTGTGAGAGAGAGATAGAGTGTGTGAGAGAGAGAGTGTGTGCGAGAGAGAGTGTGTGTGTGTGAGAGAGAGTGTGTGTTTGAGAGAGAGTGTGTGCGAGAGAGAGTGTGTGCGAGAGAGAGACTGTGCGTGAGAGAGAGACTGTGCGTGAGAGAGAGTGTGTTAGAGAGAGTGTGTGTGTGAGAAAGAGTGTGTGTGTGAGAAAGAGTGTGTGTGTGAGAGACAGGCTGTGTGTGAGAGAGTGTGTGAGAGAGTGTGTGCGAGAGAGAGAGTGTGTGTGTGAGAGAGAGTGCGTGTGAGTGAGAGTGTGTGTGTGAGAGAGAGAGTGTGTGTGTGAGAGTGAGAGTGTGTGTGACAGTGAGAGTGTGTGTGAGAGAGAAACCGTGTGTGTGAGAGAGCGTGTGTGTGTGTGAGAGAGAGAGTGTGTGTGAGAGAGAGAATGTGTGTGAGAGAGAGTGTGTGTGTGTGAGAGAGAGAGTTTTCGAGAGAGAGTTTTCGAGAGAGAGAGTGTGTGTGTGTGTGTGAGAGTGTGTGTGTGTGTGAGAGAGAGAGTTTTCGAGAGAATGTGTGTGAGAGAGAGAGTGTGTGTGAGAGAGAGAGTGTGTGTGAGAGAGAGAGTGTGTGTGAGAGAGAGAGTGTGCGAGAGTGTGTGTGTGAGAGAGTGTGTGTGTGAGAGAGAGAGAGTGTGCGAGAGAGAGTGTGTGTGAGAGAGAGTGTGTGTGTGAGAGAGAGAGAGTGTGTGTGAGAGAGAGTGTGTGTGTGCGTGTGTGAGAGAGAGTGTGCGTGTGAGAGACATAGAGTGTGTGCGAGAGCGAGAGCGTGTGTGTGTGTGTGTGTGAGAGAGAGTGTGTGTGAGAGACATAGAGTGTGTGCGAGAGCGAGAGCGTGTGTGTGTCCCCATCAAACAAACCAAGGACAGATACAGCACGGAGTTAGATACAGAGTAAAGCTCCCTCTGCACTGTCCCCATCAAACACTCCCAGGACAGGTACAGCACAGGGTTAGATACAGAGTAAAGCTCCCTCTGCACTGTCCCCAACAAACACTCCCAGGACAGGTACAGCACAGGGTTAGATACAGAGTATAGCTCCCTCTACACTGTCCCCAACAAACACTCCCAGGACAGGTACAGCACAGGGTTAGATACAGAGTAAAGCTCCCTCTACACTGGCCCCAACAAACTCGCCCAGGACAGGTACAGCACGGGGTTAGATACAGAGTAAAGCTCCCTCTACACTGGCCCCAACAAACTCGCCCAGGACAGGTACAGCACGGGGTTAGATAGAGTAAAGCTCCCTCTGCACTGTCCCCAACAAACACCCCCCAGGACAGGTACAGCACGGGGTTAGATACAGAGTAAAGCTCCCTCTACACTGTCCCCATCAAACACCCCCCAGGACAGGTACAGCACGGGGTTAGATACAGAGTAAAGCTCCCTCTACACTGTCCCCATCAAACACCCCCCAGGACAGGTACAGCACGGGGTTAGATACAGATTAAAGCTCATTGTACACTGTCCCCATCAAACAAACCAAGGACAGGTACAGCACGGGTTTAGATACAGAGTAAAGCTCCCTCTACACTGTCCCCATCAAACACTCCCAGGACAGGTACAGCACGGGGTTAGATACAGAGTAAAGCTCCCTCGATACTGTCCCCATCAAACACTCCCAAGACAGGGACAGCATGGATTAGATACAGAGTAAAGCTCCCTCTGCACTATCCCCATCAAACACTCCCAGGACAGGTACAGCAAGTGGTTAGATGTAGAGTAAAGCTCCCTCGACACTGTCCCCATCAAACACTCCCAGGACAGGTACAGCATGGGGTTAGATACAGAATAAATCTCCCTCTACACTGTCCCCATCAAACACTCCCAGGACAGGTACAGCAGGGGACTAGATACAGAGTAAAGCTCCCTCTACACTGTCCCCATCAAACTTGCCCAGCACAGGTACAGCACGGGGTTAGACACAGAGTAAAGCTCCCTCGACACTGTCCCCATCAAACACTCCCACGACAGATACAGCAAGTGGTTAGATATAGAGTAAAGCTCCCACTTCACTGTCCTCATCAAACACTCCCAGGACATATACAGCACAGGGTTAGATACAGATAAAGCTCCCTCTACACTATACCCATCAAACACTCCCAGGACAGGTACAGCACGGGGTTAGATACAGAGTGAAGCTCCCTCTACACTGTCCCCCATCAAACACTCCCAGGACAGGTTCAGCACGTGTTTAGATACAGAGTGAAGCTCCCTATACACTGTCCCCATCAAACACACCGAGGACAGGTACAGCAAGGGTTTAGATACAGCTCAAATCTTCCTCTACATTTTGCCCCATCATTCTGTGGGTGTGTGTGAGAGAATGTGTGTGTGAGAGAGAGTGTGTGTATGTGTGAGAGAGTGTGTGTGAGAGAGAGAGTGTGTGTGAGAGAGAGAGCGTGTGCGAGAGAGAGAGTGTGTGCGAGAGAGAGAGTGTGTGCGAGAGAGAGAGTGTGTGCGAGAGAGAGTGTGTGTGCGAGAGAGAGTGTGTGTGCAAGAGAGAGAGCGTGTGCGTGAGAGAGTGTGTGTGTGTGTGAGAGAGTGTGTGTGTGAGAGAGAGAGTGTGTGCGTGAGAGAGAGAGTGTGCGTGAGAGAGAGTGTGTGCGTGAGAGAGAGTATATGTTTGTGAGAGTGTATGTGTGAGAGAGAGTGTGTGTGAGAGAGAGATAGAGTGTGTGAGAGAGAGAGTGTGTGCGAGAGAGAGTGTGTGTGTGTGAGAGAGAGTGTGTGTTTGAGAGAGAGTGTGTGCGAGAGAGAGTGTGTGCGAGAGAGAGACTGTGCGTGAGAGAGAGTGTGTTAGAGAGAGTGTGTGTGTGAGAAAGAGTGTGTGTGTGAGAGACAGGCTGTGTGTGAGAGAGTGTGTGAGAGAGTGTGTGCGAGAGAGAGAGTGTGTGTGTGAGAGAGAGTGCGTGTGAGTGAGAGTGTATGTGTGAGAGAGAGAGTGTGTGTGAGAGTGAGAGTGTGTGTGAGAGTGAGAGTGTGTGTGAGAGTGAGAGTGTGTGTGAGAGAGAAACCGTGTGTGTGAGAGAGCGTGTGTGTGTGTGAGAGAGAGAGTGTGTGTGAGAGAGAGAGTGTGTGTGAGAGAGAGTGTGTGTGTGTGAGAGAGAGAGTTTTCGAGAGAGAGTTTTCGAGAGAGAGAGTGTGTGTGTGTGTGTGAGAGAGTGTGTGTGTGTGTGAGAGAGAGAGTTTTCGAGAGAGTGTGTGCGAGAGAGAGAGTGTGTGTGAGAGAGACCGTTTGTGTGAGAGAGTGTGTGAGAGAGAGTGTGTGTGTGAGAGAGAGAGTGTGTGTGAGAGAGAGAGTGTGCGAGAGTGTGTGTGTGAGAGAGTGTGTGTGTGAGAGAGAGAGTGTGCGAGAGAGAGTGTGTGTGAGAGAGAGAGTGTGCGAGAGAGAGTGTGTGTGAGAGAGAGTGTGTGTGAGAGAGAGAGTGTGTGTGAGAGAGAGAGAGAGAGTGTGTGTGTGAGAGAGTGTGTGTGTGTGTGTGAGAGAGAGTGTGTGTGTGAGAGACATAGAGTGTGTGCGAGAGCGAGAGCGTGTGTGTGTCCCCATCAAACAAACCAAGGACAGATACAGCACGGGGTGAGATACAGAGTAAAGCTCCCTCTACACTGTCCCCATCAAACACTCCCAGGACAGGTACAGCATGGAGTTAGATACAGAGTAAAGCTCCCTCTACACTGTCCCCAACAAACACTCCCAGGACAGGTACAGCACGGGGTTAGATACAGAGTAAAGCTCCCTCTGCACTGTCCCCAACAAACTCGCCCAGGACAGGTACAGCACGGGGTTAGATACAGAGTAAAGCTCCCTCTACACTGTCCCCATCAAACACACCCAGGACAGATACAGCAAGTGGTTAGATGTAGAGTAAAGCTCCCTCGACACTGTCCCCATCAAACACTCCCAGGACAGGTACAGCATGGGGTTAGATACAGAATAAATCTCCCTCGACACTGTCCCCATCAAACACTCCCAGGACAGGTACAGCAGGGGACTAGATACAGAGTAAAGCTCCCTCTACACTGTCCCCATCAAACTTGCCCAGCACAGGTACAGCACGGGGTTAGACACAGAGTAAAGCTCCCTCGACACTGTCCCCATCAAACACTCCCACGACAGATACAGCAAGTGGTTAGATATAGAGTAAAGCTCCCACTTCACTGTCCTCATCAAACACTCCCAGGACATATACAGCACAGGGTTAGATACAGATAAAGCTCCCTCTACACTATACCCATCAAACACTCCCAGGACAGGTTCAGCACGGGGTTAGATACAGAGTGAAGCTCCCTCTACACTGTCCCCATCATATAATCCAATGACAGATACAGCATGGTGCGAGATTAAAGGAAAGGCTGCCTCCACATTGTGCACATCAAACAGACCCAGGACAGGTACAGCACGGGGTTAGATACAGCTCAAATCTTCCTCTACATTTTGCCCATCATTGTGTGTGTGTGTGAGAGAATGTGTGTGTGAGAGAGAGAGAGTGTGTGTGTGTGAGAGAGTGTGTGTGCGTGAGAGAGAGTGTGTGCATGAGGGAGAGTGTGTGTGTGAGAACGTGTGTGTGTGTGAGAGAGAGTTTGTGTGAGAGAGAGTGTGTGCGAGAGAGAGTGTGTGCAAGAGAGAGTGTGTGCAAGAGAGAGTGTGTGCGAGAGAGAGTGTGTGCGAGAGAGAGTGTGTGCGAGAGAGAGTGTGTGCGAGAGAGAGTGTGTGCGAGAGAGAGTGTGTGCGAGAGAGAGAGAGCGTGTGTGTGTGCGTGAGAGAGACTGTGTGAGAGACTGAGTGTGTGCGTGAGAGAGACTGTGTGCGTGAGAGAGAGTATATGTTTGAGAGAGAGTGTATATGTGTGAGAGAGAGAGTGTGTGTGAGAGAGAGAGTGTGCGAGAGTGTGTGTGTGAGAGAGAGTGTGTGTGTGTGTGAGAGAGTGTGTGTGTGAGAGAGAGTGTGTGTGTGTGTGAGAGAGTGTATGTGTGTGTGAGAGAGTGTGTGTGTGAGAGAGTATATGTTTGAGAGAGAGTGTATGTGTGAGAGAGAGAGTGTGTGTGTGAGAGAGTGTGTGTGTGAGAGAGTATATGTTTGAGAGAGAGTGTATGTGTGTGAGAGAGTGAGTTTATGTGTGTGAGAGAGTGAGTGTATGTGTGTGAGAGAGTGAGTGTATGTGTGTGAGAGTGTGTCAGTTGGAGAGAATGCATGGGTGAGAGTGTGTGAGCGTGAAAGTGTGTGTGAGAGAATGTGTGTGAGAGAGAAAGTGTGTGAGAGAGAAAGTGTGTGTGACAGAGAGGAGGAGCGTGTGTGTGAGTGAGAGAGTGTGTAAGAGATAGTGTATGTGTGTGTGAGAGACAGAGGGAGCATGTGTGTGTGTGTGTGTTTCTGAGAGTGTGTAAGGAGAGCGTCTGTGTGACCTGATCTTCCTCTACAGTCTATCAGTAACTGAAACATGGGATTAGATGCAAAGTAAAGCTGCCTCGACACTGTTCCCATCAAACACTCCCAGGAAAGGTACAGGTACAGCACAGAGTTCGATACAGAGTAAAGCTCCCTCGACACTGTCCCCATCCAACACTCCCAGGACAGGTACAGCACGGGGTTAGATAGAGTAAAGCTTCCTCTACACTGTCCCCATCAAACACACACAGGACAGATACAGCATGGGGTTAGATACAGATAAAGCTCCCTCTGCACTGTCACTATGAAATAACTATCAAATCTCCACATCATGACGATCAAATATTCCAATGACAGATACAGCATGGGGATAGATACAGGGAAAAGCTGCCGACACATCAATCACACCCAGGACAGGTACAGCATCGGGTGAGATACAGCGTAAATCTCCCTCTACACTGTGTGTGTGAGAGAGAATGTGTGTGTGTGTGTGTGAGATGGTGTGTGTGTGTCTGAGAGTGTGAGAGAGTGTGTGTGTGAGAGAGAGAGAGCGTGTGTGTGTGTGAGATTATGTGTGTGTCTAAGAGTGTGTAAGAGAGCGAGGGTGTGTGTGTGTGAGATTATGTGTGTGTCTAAGAGTGTGTAAGAGAGAGAGGGTGTGTGTGTGAGCTGATCTTTCTCTACACCCTATCGGTAACTGCAACACTATATTCTGCACCCTTTCCTCTCCTTCTCCCTGTGTACTCTATGTACATAATGTTTTGTCTGTATAGCGCACAAGAAACAATACTTTTCACTGCATCCCTACACAAATCAATCAAATCAAATCAAATTAACACGGTGAAGTTTGGACCCTGTGGGGTGACAGGTGTCTGAATACAGATTCTATCTTATTGTAACATTCAGGTACCACGTGTACTGAGCTCACCAGCGTTCTGTCTGTATTGTGTGAATCCAGTCTTGAAATATCCACTGATGTTGCTAATTCTGCCAAGACAGAAACAGAAAGAGTGTTTGAATTCTCCGTGATTAGACCCCTTAACGATAAACAACATGGTGGATGAGAGGGATAGAGAGGGAGAGGGAGAGAGAGAGAGAGAGAGGAAGAGAGAGAGATGGAGCGATGCAGAGTAAGAGAGAGATAGGGAGAGGGAGCAATGCAGAGAGTAACAGTTAGACAGTGAGGAATAGAGATTAATTCAGATGGGTAGTGAGTGACAGGGGAGTCCAAGACGCTACAAAAGCAAGGTAAAGATTTGAAAAT
>NW_027590739.1:135000-150000 GCF_964213995.1 Mustelus asterias
TTTTACGATTAAGTTTACTTATTAGTGTCACAAGTAGGCTTACATTAACACTGCAATGAAGTTACTGTGAAAATCCCCCAAGTCGCCACACTCCGGCACCTGTTCGGCTACACTGAGGGAGAATTTAGCATGGCCAATGCACCCTAACCATCGTGTCTTTCAGACTGTGGGAGGAAAGTGGAGCAGGCGGAGGAAACCCACGCAGACACGGGGAGAATGTACAGACTCTGCACAGACAGTGACCCGAGCGTGGATTCGACCCCGGGTCCCTGGCGCTCTGAGGCAGCAGTGCTAACCTCTGTGCCACCCATGATTCCTGCATCTGCAGTATTCTGTTTTTAGCTTTCTTCTTTATTAACCCTCTCCATTTCACTTATTATTTTGAAGGGTTTCATTAAATCACTCCTTAACCTCAATCCCAGTGTTTCAGAGTAAATCTTCATCGACACAAAAACCATACAATCACCACAGTGCAGAAGGAGGCCATTCAGCCTATCCGGTCTGTACTGACTCTCCAAAAGAGCATCTATCCGCATAACGCCATGCATTTACCAGAGCTAATTCCCCAAACCTACACATCCCTGGACACTAAGGGGCAATTTAGCATAGCCAATCAAAATAGCCCGCATATCTTTGGAGTGTGGGAGGAAACCGCAGCACCCGGAGGAAACCCACGCAGACACGGGGAGAATGTGCAAACTCAAAACAGACAGTCATCCGAGGCTGGAATTGAACCCGGGTTCCTGGCGCTGTGAGGCAGCAGTGCCAACCACTGTGCCATTGTACCACCCTGCTCAGAAAACACTTCCAACCCAAACACAACACACAGAGTAAAATCCCCTCTGCTCTGTCCAAGGAATTTTTAATTGCAGATTTTTAGATTGACTTTTTAGGAAAAACAGAACTCAAATTGCTCAGCATCCCAGTGTGGACTCTTGTTTATTCCAACCATGATCTCATCTCTGCAGATTCAAACATGAAGTTTAAGCTGTGGATACAGTTGTGTCTGTCTGTCTCAGAGTTTGTGTATTCAGTCTTTCACTGCCTTTTAAACTTCTCTGGAGAATTTGAATGCTGGATGTTGCTTAATCATTCCTTTCTCTCAGCACATGGAACTGGTGAAACTTCAAGAGTCACAATCTAATGTCAGTAACAAAGAACTGTATCTTTATTCATCCATCATTTCCAATCTCTGAATAGATCACACACATTTCCAGAATGCAGGAAGCTCTGAATGGAAACTGCTTCCAATTATTCCCCAATACAATTGTTCACACTTTACTGTGAACTACATTCCACTGACATTCCCAAAGCAGCCACAGAAAAGTGACTGGTTATTTTAAACATTGAAACTGAACTATATTAACTTACGGTTCACTCACATTGTACAGAAATGTTGACCCTGTGGGATGACAGTTTGGGAGTAACATTGCAACATTAAGGTCCCCTGCGTATTGTGTTTGACAACATTTGCAGCATTTCCAAAATATCAGCGACATTGCTGTGTGTATTGTGTGAATACAGCTGTGAAATATCCACACATATTGAACTCCCACTGCTGCTGCCTTTTCATCATTTATAAACACACAAACTAGAAGCAGGAGGAGGCCATTCGGCCCTTCCAGCCTGCTCCAACATTCATTATGATCATGGCTGATCATCAAATTCAACATCCTGATCCCACTTTAGCCCCAAGAGCTCCATCCAATTGCTGGATAAAATTAGATCCCTGTTTGTTCCCACATTGAAGCGATCGAAGAGTGGATTCATCAAGTGTTTCGATGCAGAGAAAACCTTCCTCTACACTGTCCCCACCAAACACACTCAGGACAGATACAGCACGGGGTTAGATACAGAGTAAAGCTCGCTGTACACTGTCCCCATCAAACACTCCCAGGACAGATACAGCACGGGGTTACATACAGAGTAAAGCTCCCTCTACACTGTCCCCATCAAACACTCCCAGGACAGACACAGCAAAGAGTTCGATACAGAGTAAAGCTCCCTCTACACTATCCCCATCAAACACTCCCAGGACAGATACAGCACGGGGTTCGATACAGAGTAAAGCTCCCTCTACACTGTCCCCATCAAACACTAACAGGACAGGTACAGCACGGGGTTAGATGCAGAGTAAAGCTCCCACTACACTGTCCCCATCAAACACTCCCAAGACAGGTACAGCACGGGGTTCGATACAGAGTAAAGCTCCCTCTACACTGTCCCCATCAAACACTCCCAGGACAGGTACAGCACGGGGTTAGATACAGAGTAAACCTCCCACTACACTGTCCCCATCAAACACTCCCAAGACAGGTACAGCAAGCACAACACGGGGTTAGGTACAGAATAAAGGTTCCTCTACACTGTCCCCATCAAACACTCCCAGAACAGGTACAGCATGGGGTTAGATACAGAGTAAAGCTCACTGTACAGTCCCCATCAAACAGTCCCAGAACAGATACAGCACGGGGTTAGATATAGAGTAAAACTCCCTCTACACTATCCCCATCAAACACTCCCAGGACATGTAGAGCACGGGTTGAGATAGAGAGTAAACCTCCCTCTACACTGTCCCCATCCAACACACCCAGGACAGGTACAGCACGGGGTTAGATACAGAGTAAAGCTCCCTCTACAATATCCCCATCAGACAAACCAAGGACAGGTACAGCACGGGATTAGATAGAGAGGAAAGCTCCCTCAACACTGTCCCCATGAAACACTCCCAGGACAGGTACAGCATGGGGTTAGATACAGAGTAGATCTCCCTCTCCACTGTCCCCATCAAACACTCCCAGGACATGTACAGCACGGGTTAAGATACAGAGTGAAGCTCCCTCGACAATGTCCCCATCAAACACACCCAGGACAGGTACAGCACGTGTTTAGATACAGAGTGAAGCTCCCTCTACACTGTCCCCCATCAAACACTCCCAGGACAGGTACAGCACGGGGTTAGATACAGAGTAAAGCTCCCTCTACACTGTCCCCATCAAACACACCCAGGACAGGTACAGCACAGGTTTAGATACAGAGTGAAGCTCCCTATACACTGTCCCCATCAAATAATCCAATGACAGATACAGCATGGTGCTAGATTAAAGGAAAAGCTGCCTCCACATTGTGCACATCAAACACACCCAGGACAGGTACAGCACGGGAGAGAAAGTGTGTGTGAGAGAGAGTGTGTGTGTGAGAGAGAGAGTGTGTGTGAGAGAGTGTGTGCGAGAGAGAGAGTGCGAGAGAGAGAGCGTGTGTGTGAGAGAGAGCGTGTACAAGAGAGAGCGAGCGCGTGAGAGAGTGCGTGTGTGTGTATGAGACAGTGTGTGTGCGAGAGAGAGTGTGTGTGCGAGAGAGAGTCTGTGTGTGAGAGAGAGTCTGTGTGTGAGAGAGAGTATGTGTGTGAGAGAGAGTGTGTGTGTGAGAGAGAGTGTGTGTGTGAGAGGGAGTGTGTGTGTGAGAGGGAGTGTGTGTGTGAGAGGGAGTGTGTGTGTGAGAGGGAGTGTGTGTGTGAGAGGGAGTGTGTGTGTGAGAGGGAGTGTGTGTGTGAGAGGGAGTGTGTGTGTGAGAGAGAGTGTGTGTGTTTGAGAGAGAGTGTATGTGTGAGAGAGAGAGTGTATGTGTGAGAGAGAAAGTGTGTGTGACAGAGCGAAAGAGCATGTGTGTGAGAGAGAGAGTGCGTAAGAGATAGTGTATGTGTGTGTGAGAGACAGAGAGAGCATGTGTGTGTGTCTGAGAGTGTGTAAGGAGAGCGTGTGTGTGACCTGATCTTCCTCTACAGTCTATCAGTAACTGAAACACGGGATTAGATGCAAAGTAAAGCTCCCTCGACACTGATCCCATCAAACACTCCCAGGAAAGGTACAGGTACAGCACAGAGTTCGATACAGAGTAAAGCTCTCTCTACACTGTTCCCATCAAACGCTCCCAGGACAGATACAGCACGGGGTTAGATACAGAGTAAAGCTCTCTCTACACTGTTCCCATCAAACGCTCCCAGGACAGATACAGCACGGGGTTAGATACAGAGTAAAGCTCCCTCTACACTGTTCCCATCAAACACTCCCAGGACAGATACAGGAAGTGGTTAGATACAGAGTAAATCTCCCACTTCACTGTCCCATCAAACACTCCCAGGACAGATACAGCACGGGGTTAGATACAGAGAAAAGGTCCCTCTACGCTGTCCCCATCAAACACTCCCAGGACAGATACAGCACGGGGTTAGATATAGAGTAAAGCTCCCTCTACACTGTCCCATCAAACACTCCCAGGCCAGGTACAGCACGGGGTTAGATACAGAGTAAAGCTCCCTCTACACTGTCCCCCATCAAACAGTCCCAGGACAGGTACAGCATGGGTTTAGATACAGAGTGAAGCTCCCTATACACTGTCCCCATCAAACACACCCAGGACAGGTACAGCACGGGGTTAGATACAGAGTGAAGCTCCCTATACACTGTCCCCATCAAATAATCCAATGACAGATACAGCATGGTGCTAGATTTAAGGAAAAGCTGCCTCCACATTGTGCACATCAAACACACCCAGGACAGGTACAGCACGGGGTTAGATACAGCTCAAATCTTCCTCTACATTTTGCACCATCATTGTGTGTGTGTGTGAGAGAATGTGTGTGTGAGAGAGAGAGAGTGTGTGTGTGTGAGAAAGTGTGTGTGCGTGAGAGAGAGTGTGTGTGTGAGAGAGGGAGTGTGTGTGTGTGTGAGAGAGAGAGTGTGTGTGTGTGAGAGAGTGTGTGCGAGAGAAAGTGTGTGTGAGAGAATGTGTGTGTGTGTGAGAGAGAGAGTGTGTGTGTGTGAGAGAGTGTGTGCGAGAGAAAGTGTGTGTGAGAGAATGTGTGTGTGTGTGAGAGAATGTGTGTGTGTGTGAGAGAGAGAGTGTGTGTGTGTGAGAGAGTGTGTGCGAGAGAAAGAGTGTGTGAGAAAGTGTGTGTGTGAGAGAGAGAGTGTGTGCGAGAGAGAGTTTGTCTGAGAGAGAGTGTGTGTGAGAGAGTGTGTGCGAGAGAGTGTGTGCGAGAGAGTGTGTGCGAGAGAGAGAGTGTGTGTGTGTGTGAGAGAGTGTGTGTGTGTGAGAGTGTGTGCGTGAGAGAGAGAGTATATGTTTGAGAGAGAGTGTATGTGTGAGAGAGAGAGTGTATGTGTGAGAGAGTGAGTGTATGTGTGTGAGAGAGGATTACTGCCTGTGCCACGGGAAGGTGAGGGCAGGAATAGAGTGAGGTGGAAGATGAATGTGTGGCTGAGGGACTGGTGCAGGGGGCAGGGATTCAGGTTCCTGGACCATTGGGACCTCTTTAGGGGCAGGGGTGATCTGTATACAAAAAACGGGTGGAACTTGAATCACACGGGGACCAATATCCTGGCCGGTAGGTTGGCTAAGGTTACTGGGGAGAATTTAAACTAGATAGGTTGGGGGGAGGGGAGCTAGAAGAGTTGACTAGGATCAAGGAACTAATTGATGGGGTGGAGGATGCAGGGGTAAGGGGAATTACAAAATTAATGGTAGAGGAGAGGGTGCAAGTGAATGAAGGCGGTAATTTAGATAAGGGAGTAGAGGGAGAGGGTGTTCGCGACTCATCAAAGCGGGTCCAGATAAAAGCTGGAATAAGGACACTTTGCCTGAATGCACGAAGCATTCGGAACAAGGTAAATGAGTTGATGGTGCAAATCAGCACAAGTGGGTACGATCTAGTGGCCATTACAGAAACGTGGCTGAAAGGTGACCAGGACTGGGAGATGAATATCCAGGGGTATCAGGCGTTTAGGAAGAATAGACAGGAAGGAAAAGGTGGTGGGGTCGCGCTATTAATAAGAGATAATATCAGGGTAGTACTGAGGGATGACATAGGCTCTGAGGAACAAAACGTGGAATCATTATGGGTAGAGATGAGGAATAGTAGAGGGAGAAAGACACTAGTAGGTGTGGTATATAGGCCCCCAAATAATAATGTTGAGGTAGGGAGGGCTATAAACAAGCAGATAAGGGATGCGTGTAAAAACGGAACGGCAATAATCATGGGGGACTTCAACATGCACATTGACTGGCAGACTCAAGTCGGTAAGGGTGGAATGGAGGAAGAGTTCTTAGAATGCTGTCGGGATAGTTTCCTTGAACAGCATGTTACGGAACCGACGAGGGAACGAGCTATTTTGGATCTGGTATTGTGTAACGAGGTAGGTAGAATTAAGGATCTTATTGTGAAGGACCCTCTTGGGTCTAGTGACCACAATATGGTCGAATTTCTGATTCAGATGGAAGAGGAGAAAGTTTGGTCCCAAACCAGTGTCCTCTGTTTGAACAGAGGGAAATATGATAGGATGAGGGATGAATTGGCTAAGGTAGACTGGGAGAGCAGGCTGGCAGGTAGGATAGCTGAGGAACAGTGGAGGATTTTTAAGGAGATCCTTTTCAGTTCTCAGCAAAAATATATTCCAGCAAAAAACAAGGATTGTAAGAAAAGGGAGAACCAGCCATGGATAACGAAGGAAATAAAGGAGAGTATTAAAATAAAAACAGCTGCGTACAGAGTGGCCAAAAATAGTGGAGAAACAAGTGATTGGGAAAAATTTAAGAAACAACAAAGAGAGACTAAGAAAGCGATAAAGAAAGGAAGGATAGACTATGAAGCTAGGCTAGCAATTAATATAAAAAATGATAGTAAAAGTTTTTATAAATATATAAAAAGGAATAGAGTGGCTAGAGTGAATGTTGGACCCTTGGAGGACGAGAGGGGGGAGTTAATAGTGGGAAATGAGGATATGGCTGAGTCTTTAAATAAGTTTTTTGTGTCGGTCTTCACGGTGGAGGACACAAATAGTTTGCCAAATATTAACGATAGAGGGTTGGCAGCAGGAGAAATACTTAATACAATTAATGTTACCAGAGAGGCAGTGCTGGGTAGACTAATGGGACTGAAGGTGGATAAGTCCCCGGGTCCGGATGGAATGCATCCCAGGGTATTGAAAGAAATGTCAGAGGTAATAGTGGATGCGTTAGTGATTATTTATCAAAACTCGTTGCATTCTGGGGTAGTGCCGGTTGATTGGAAAACGGCTAATGTTACGCCGCTGTTTAAAAAAGGAAGGAGACAAAAGGCGGGTAACTATAGGCCGGTCAGCTTAACGTCTGTAGTAGGGAAAATGCTGGAATCAATTATTAAAGAGGAGATAGCAGGGCATCTGGATAGAAATGGTTCGATCAATCAGACGCAGCATGTATTCATAAGGGGAAAGTCGTGCTTGACGAACATGTTGGATTTTTATGAAGATGTGACTAGGGCGGTTGATGGAGGAGAACCGGTGGATGCGGTGTTTTTGGATTTCCAAAAGGCGTTTGATAAGGTGCCCCATAAAAGGCTACTGAAGAAGATTAGGGCACACGGAGTTGGGGGTAGTGTGTTAAAGTGGATTGGGGACTGGCTATCCGACAGGAAGCAAAGAGTCGGAATAAATGGGTGTTTTTCCGGTTGGAGGAAGGTAACTAGTGGCGTGCCGCAGGGATCGGTACTCGGGCCGCAACTATTTACCATTTATATAGATGATCTGGAGGAGGGGACGGAGTGTAGGGTAACGAAGTTTGCAGACGACACAAAGATAAGTGGAAAAGTGAATCGTGTGGAGGACGGAGAAGATCTGCAGAGAGATTTGGACAGGCTGAGTGAGTGGGCGAGGATATGGCAAATGGAGTATAATGTTGATAAATGCGAGGTTATACACTTTGGAGGAAATAATAACAAATGGGATTACTATCTCAATGGAAACAAATTAAAACATGCTACCGTGCAAAGGGACCTGGGGGTCCTTGTGCATGAGACGCAAAAGCCCAGTCTGCAGGTACAACAGGTGATCAAGAAGGCAAATGGGATGTTGGCCTATATTGCGAAGGGGATAGAATATAAAAGCAGGGATGTCTTGATGCACCTGTACAGGGCATTGGTGAGGCCGCAGCTGGAATACTGTGTGCAGTATTGGTCCCCTTATATGAGGAAGGATATATTGGCATTGGAGGGAGTGCAGAGAAGGTTCACCAGGTTGATACCGGAGATGAGGGGTTTGGATTATGAGGAGAGGCTGAGGAGATTGGGTTTGTACTCGTTGGAGTTTAGAAGGATGAGGGGGGATCTTATGGAGACTTATAAGATAATGCGGGGGCTGGATAGGGTGGAGGCGGAGAGATTCTTTCCACTTAGTAAGGAAGTTAAAACTAGAGGACACAGCCTCAAAATAAAGGGGGGTCGGTTTAAGACAGAGTTGAGGAGGAACTTCTTCTCCCAGAGGGTGGTGAATCTCTGGAATTCTCTGCCCACTGAGGTGGTGGAGGCTACCTCGCTGAATATGTTTAAAGCGCGGATGGATGAATTCCTGATCGGTAAGGGAATTAAGGGTTATGGGGATCAGGCGGGTAAGTGGTACTGATCCACGTCAGATCAGCCATGATCTTATTGAATGGCGGGGCAGGCCCGAGGGGCTAGATGGCCTACTCCTGCTCCTATTTCTTATGTTCTTATGTTCTTATGAGAGAGTGTATGTGTGTGAGAGAGTGAGTGTATGTGTGCATGTGTGTGAGAGTGTGCCAGTGAGAGAGAGTGCATGGGTGAGAGTGTGTGAGCGTGAAAGTGTGTGTGAGAGAATGTGTGTGAGAAAGTGTGTGAGAGAGAGAGAAAGTGTGTGAGACAGAGAGAAAGAGTGTGTGTGTGTGAGAGAGAGAGTGCGTAAGAGATAGTGTATGTGTGTGTGAGAGACAGAGAGAGCATGTGTGTGTGTGTGTCTGAGAGTGTGTATGGAGAGCATGTGTGTGACCTGATCTTCCTCTGCAGTCTATCAGTAACTGAAACACGGGATTAGATGCAAAGTAAAGCTCCCTCGACACTGTTCCCATCAAACACTCCCAGGACAGATACAGCACGGGGTTAGATACAGATAAAGCTCCCTCTGCACTGTCACTATCAAATAACTATCAAATCTCCACATCATGACTATCAAATATTCCAATGACAGATACAGCATGGGGATAGATACAGGGAAAAGCTGCCTACACATCAAACACACCCAGGACAGGTACAGCATCGGGTGAGATACAGCGTATATCTCCCTCTACATTGTGTGTGTGAGAGAGAATGTGTGTGTGTGAGAGAGAGTGTGTGTGTGAGAGAGAATGTGTGTGTGTGAGAGAGAATATGACTTTGTGTGTGTGTGTGTGAGAGGGAGAGTGTGAGAAAGAGAGACAATGTGTGATGGAGACAGAGTGCGTCTGAGAGAGTGTGTGTGTGTGTGTGTGTGAGAGAGAGTGTGTGTGTCTCTGAGAGTGTGAGAGAGTGTGTGTGTGAGAGAGAGCGTGTGTGTGTGAGAGAGTGTGTGAGTGTGTGTGTGTGTGAGAGAGTGTGTGTGTCTGAGAGTGTGAGAGTGTGTGTGCGAGAGAGAGAGAGCATGTGTGTGAGAGAGAGTGTGTGTGTGTGTGTGAGAGAGTGTGTGTGTCTGAGTGTGTGAGAGAGTGTGTGTGCGAGAGAGAGAGAGCGTGTGTGTGCGTGAGATTATGTGTGTGTCTAAGAGTGTGTAAGAGAGAGAGCGTGTGTGTGAGATTTTGTGTGTGTCTGAGAGTGTGTAAGAGAGAGTGTGTGTGTGTGTGTGTGTGTGTGTGAGAGATTATGTGTGTGTGTAAGAGAGAGAGTGTGTGTGTGAGCTGATCTTTCTCTACACCCTATCGGTAACTGCAACACTATATTCTGCACCCTTTCCTCTCCTTCTCCCTGTGCACTCTATGTACAGAATGTTTTGTCTGTATAGCGCACAAGAAACAATACTTTTCACTGCATCCCAATTCAAAACAATCAAATCAAATCAAATTAACACGGTGAAGTTTGGACCCTGTGGGGTGACAGTTGTCTGAATACAGATTCTATCTTATTGTAACATTCAGGTACCACGTGTACTGAGCTCACCAGCGTTCTGTCTGTGTTGTGTGAATCCAGTCTTGAAATATCCACTGATGTTGCTAATTCTGCCAAGACAGAAACAGAAAGAGTGTTTGAATTCTCCGTGATTAGACCCCTTAACGATAAACAACATGGTGGATGAGAGAGATAGAGAGGGAGAGGGTGAGAGGGAGAGGGAGAGAGAGAGAGAGGGAGAGGAAGAGAGAGAGATGGAGCGATGCAGAGTAACAGAGAGATAGGGAGAGGGAGCAATGCAGAGAGTAACAGTTAGACAGTGAGGAGTAGAGATTAATTCAGATGGATAGTGAGTGTCAGGGGAGTCCGACACGCTACATAAACAAGGTAAAGATTTGAAAATGGAGGAGTGTTTCTTACCCACTTTTAAAAGACAATCCACACTCACACCAGTCACATTTCACACTCTCTGCTCAGTCCTGTGTTGGGGGGTGTTGAGTGTGGGATCAGTGTTTGCTTTTCTCAAACCGCACTGATATTCCCAACAAGGGCAAGAGGTTTCAGTGTTTAATAATGTAAACATTTAAAAACAAAAGCAGACAGGATTTGGTTAAATCTCACGGGATCCAGGGTGAGGTAGCCAAATGGATATAAAATAGGCTTGATGACAGAAGACAGAGGGTGGTTGTAGAGGGTTGTTTTTTTGGTCAAACTGGAGGCCTGTGACCAGCGGGGTGCCTCAGGGATCGGTGCTGGGTCCACTGTTATTTGTCATTTATATTAATGATTTGGATGAGAATTTAGGAGGCATGGTTTGTAAGTTTGCAGTTGACACCAAGATTTGTGGCATAGTGGACAGTGAAGAAGGTTATCTAGTGTTGCAATTGGATCTTGATCAATTGGGCCAGTGGGCTGTTGAATGGCAGATGGAGTTTAATTTAGATAAATGCAAGGTGATACATTTTGGTGGATCGAACCAACACAGGACTTACTCAGTTAATGGTAGGGTGTTGGTGAGAGTTACAGAACAAAGGGATCTCGGGGTACAGATTGATAGCTCTTTGAAAGTGGGGTCACAGGTGGATATAGTGGTGAAGAAGGCATTCCACATGCTTGGTTTCATTGGTCAGAACATGGAATACAGGAGTTGGGACGTCTTGTTGGAGTTGTACAAGACATTGGTAAGACCACACTTGGAATGCTGTGTATTGTTCTGGTCACCCTTATAGAAAGGAGATGATTAAGCTGGAAAGTGTGCAGAAAAGAATTACTCGGATGCTATGGGGTCCTGATGGTTTGAGTTATAATGAGAGGCTGGATACTCTGGGACTTTTTTTCCCTTGAGTTGGCTTAGTGGTGTTCTTCTAGAGGTCTCTAAAATAATGAGGGCATGGATATAGCTGCTTTATAGAACCTTAGTTAGGCCGCACTTGGAATATAGTGTTCAATTCTGATCGACACACGACCAGAAAGATGTGGAGAATTTGGAGAGGGTTCAGAAAAGATTTACCAGGATGTTGCCTGGTATGGAGGGCATTAGCTCTGAGGAGAGATTGGAGAAACTTGGTTTGTTCTCACTGGAACGACGGAGGTTGAGGGATGACCTGATAGAATTCTACCAGATTATGAGGGGCATGGACAGAGTGGATAGTCAGAAGCTTTTTACCAGGGTGGAAGATTCAAAATCTAGGGGGCATAGGTTTAAGGTGTGAGGGGCAAGGTTTAAAGGAGATGTACAAGGCAAGTTTTGTTACACAGAGGGTGGTGGGTGCCTGGAACTCGCTGCCGGGGGAGGTAGTGGAAGCAGATACGATAGTGAGTTTTACGGAACGTCTGGACAAATACATGAATAGGATGGGAATAGAGGGATACGGTCCCCGGAAGGGTAGGGGGTTTTAGTTCAGTCGGGCAGCATGGTCGGTGCAGGCTTGGAGGGCCGAAGGGCCTGTTCCTGTGCTGTAATTCTCTTTGTTCTTTGATAAGCTCGTCAACATCTTTTCCAAAAGGGAGGGGAGTCTAAAACTAGAAGACACAGCTTTAAGGTGAGAGGGGAGAGGGTCCAGAGGGCAATTCTTTTCACACATAGGGTGGTGAGGGATTGGAACAAGCTGCCAGAGGTCGTAGTAGAAGCGGACACAATTTTATATTTTAAAAAGCATTTAGACAGTTATTCTGGTAAGATTGGTGTGGAGGGATTTGGGCCAAACGCAAGGCATTTGATACGAGCTTAATGGTAAAAACTGGGTGGCAGGGAAAAGTTGGGCCAAAGGACCCATTTGTATCTGAGCTCTGTTTTCTGCCCGGAAACCATTTCTCAATCCATCCCAGTATTTTCCAAATTTGTGGATTGGACACAGTAAATTGCCGTTTCCTGTCCAAAGCTGTGTTGGTTCGGTGGATTAAGGTAAATGTGTGGGGTTACGGGGATAGGGCTGGGTCAAGGGCCTTGGTAAGATACTGTGTCAGAGAGTCAGTACAGACTCGATGGGCTGAATGGTCTCCTTCTGCACTGCAGGGATTCTGTGACTCTACTATTAAGATCCCTTTGTCATTTGAAGCTTCCAGCTAAAATGCTGACAATGCTGCCTATTTCTGTGCACTTTGGCAAACGTTCTGTCTCATCACCGGGCGACACGGTGGCACAGTGGTTAGCACTGCTGACTCACAGCGCCAGGGATCTGGGTTCGATTCCCCGCCTCGAGTGACTGTCTGTGTGGAGTTTGCACGTTTGCTAAATTGCCCCTTAGTGTCAGGGGGATTCGGGCCTGGGTGGGATTATTGTCGGGGCAGGCTTGTTGGGCTGAATGGCCTCATTCTGCAGTGTAGGAATTCTAGGACTCTTGGATCTTAAATGGTTGATAAATAGTGAAACTGAGACACAAACTGGGGCTTGGCAGCAGCAGACAGAATGGGAATCATTGCATCCTGCAGGGATTTTTATTACAGAATCAATTTCAGAAAATTTACAGCTCAAAATTCACAGAAGCAAAGTGTGGGATTGCAAACTTGGAATGATTAGCCTAGGACTAAAGTTTAAAAGCTACAGATTGACATTCAGAAACAAGAGATGGCCTCACATCTTCAATTCTGTGATTGTCTGGCATCTCCTGCTCTGAATATTACAAAATCTCTGCCCCCTTCATGCGTCTGGAGACTTTGAAAGTTACGCAGACATTGGTAAAACTTTCCTCTACACTGTGTGTGTGAGAGAGAATGTGTGTGTGTGTGTGTGAGATGGTGTGTGTGTGTCTGAGAGTGTGAGAGAGTGTGTGTGTGAGAGAGAGAGAGCGTGTGTGTGTGTGAGATTATGTGTGTGTCTAAGAGTGTGTAAGAGAGCGAGGGTGTGTGTGTGTGAGATTATGTGTGTGTCTAAGAGTGTGTAAGAGAGAGAGGGTGTGTGTGTGAGCTGATCTTTCTCTACACCCTATCGGTAACTGCAACACTATATTCTGCACCCTTTCCTCTCCTTCTCCCTGTGTACTCTATGTACATAATGTTTTGTCTGTATAGCGCACAAGAAACAATACTTTTCACTGCATCCCTACACAAATCAATCAAATCAAATCAAATTAACACGGTGAAGTTTGGACCCTGTGGGGTGACAGGTGTCTGAATACAGATTCTATCTTATTGTAACATTCAGGTACCACGTGTACTGAGCTCACCAGCGTTCTGTCTGTATTGTGTGAATCCAGTCTTGAAATATCCACTGATGTTGCTAATTCTGCCAAGACAGAAACAGAAAGAGTGTTTGAATTCTCCGTGATTAGACCCCTTAACGATAAACAACATGGTGGATGAGAGGGATAGAGAGGGAGAGGGAGAGAGAGAGAGAGAGAGGAAGAGAGAGAGATGGAGCGATGCAGAGTAAGAGAGAGATAGGGAGAGGGAGCAATGCAGAGAGTAACAGTTAGACAGTGAGGAATAGAGATTAATTCAGATGGGTAGTGAGTGACAGGGGAGTCCAAGACGCTACAAAAGCAAGGTAAAGATTTGAAAATGGAGGAGTGTTTCTTACCCACTTTTAAAAGACAATCCACACTCACACCAGTCACATTTCACACTCTCTGCTCAGTCCTGTGTTGGGGGGTGATGAGTGTGGGATCAGTGTTTGCTTTTCTCAAACCGCACTGATATTCCCAACAAGGGCAAGAGGTTTCAGTGTTTAAAACTGTAAACTGGAGGCCTGTGACCAGCGGGGTGCCTCAGGGATCGGTGCTGGGTCCACTGTTATTGGTCATCTATATTAATGATTTGGATGAGAATTTAGGAGGCATGGTTTGTAAGTTTACAGTTGACACCAAGATTTGTGGCATAGTGGACAGTGAAGAAGGTTATCTAGGGTTGCAATGGGATCTTGATCAATTGGGCCAGTGGGCTGTTGAATGGCAGATGGAGTTTAATTTAGATAAATGCAAGGTGATACATTTTGGTGGATCGAACCAACACAGGACTTACTCAGTTAATGGTAGGGTGTTGGTGAGAGTTACAGAACAAAGGGATCTCGGGGTACAGATTGATAGCTCCTTGAAAGTGGAGTCACAGGTGGATAGAGTGGTGAAGAAGGCATTCCACATGCTTGGTTTCATTGGTCAGAACATGGAATACAGGAGTTGGGACGTCTTGTTGAAGTTGTACAAGACATTGGTAAGACCACACTTGGAATGCTGTGTATTGTTCTGGTCACCCTTATAGAAAGGAGATGATTAAGCTAGAAAGTGTGCAGAAAAGAATTACTGGGATGCTATGGGGTCCTGATGGTTTGAGTTATAATGAGAGGCTGGATACTCTGGGACTTTTTTCCCCTTGAGTTGGCTTAGTGGTGTTCTTATAGAGGTCTCTAAAATAATGAGGGCATGGATACAGCAGCTTTATAGAACCTTAGTTAGGCCGCACTTGGAATATAGTGTTCAATTCTGATCGACACACTACCAGAAAGATGTGGAGCATTTGGAGAGGGTTCAGAAAAGATTTACCAGGATGTTGCCTGGTATGGAGGGCATTAGCTCTGAGCAGAGATTGGAGAAACTTGGTTTGTTCTCACTGGAACGACGGAGGTTGAGGGATGACCTGATAGAAGTCTACAAGATTAT